>NW_017304289.1:0-23247 GCF_001594115.1 Trachymyrmex septentrionalis | reverse complement strand
GATTTTTCACCGAGTTTTGATGATTTGATAGGTATGCAATTCTGAACACTTTGAAAGTATTCTCTGTTGAATATTTTACGTTATATATTACTTTTGTACCATTGAAACTATTAAACTATTCTTAAGAAATAGGCGAATGTCTGCAATAATATATTCGACATTACAAATATAAAACATTGTTATGAAATATATTTTAATATGGAAATATGTTTCAGCAAAATAATACTTTACAATCTGATCCGATATTGAATCTCTTTTTGATTTATTAATAACTATAATATCTGAAAATGATCAATTATACGTAATCCAAAACGAAATAAATTATATGTTTGCAGCCATAATAAAATGTCGAATTAATAATATGTAGAAATAAATATGATTTAATTTCTCTTCAAAACAAGAAAATAGTTTTCGGTTCATTTGATCTATTCTATCGATTGCGACATATTTGATCTGTTTTCTATAGCTGAACTAGTGTACACTTTTGGAACCTAAAGTAAGATGGGTACGTTTGATATTTGGCGAAAGCAAAAATTAAAGAGTTCTAGTGCAATCTAGGACAAGAACAAAAAAAGGATTTGTTATTGAATAATATTTAAATATAACATATTGCATTCATTGTTTATTTTCTCGCTTCTAATGTCACAATTTCGGATAGCAATAGTGAAGCATTAAATATTAAAATGGAAAACTTTGCATTAAAATAATTAAAAGTCGATTTAATTTAATTAATGTTAAATGAAAACGATATTTCGTGCTGGAATAATTCGACATAAACATACCATACCATTTAAGAATAATTCTTTGACACCAATGAAAAATATCAAGTTTTAAGAAAACTTACATTTGTTGTGCCGATATTTCACGACACGGTTCGTGGATCTACAAAAAACTTCGGGAGATAACAATAAATGGCTGTTATATTTATATTTGATAAAAACATATTTAGTTTTCTTACACTTAACACCAGTGGTTATTTTATTACATTTTCACTTAGCACTATTCACGTCGCAGTAAGTACTGTTACAATTTCGATTAGGCGACGGGTAAAGTAACGCGATAAGTTTCTTTCAAATTTCTGACCGACGACCACCTTCGCGATTGGACTTATATAGTTTGATTTTCGCGTTCGTGGCGCATTCGTCACTTGTGCAATTAACACTTGTGACACATTTTTTTTCCTGAAACCAGAATTACAAGTGTCTAGAGGATTCTTTTTAAATATGGATACATAAGTTTGTTTTAGTTTTTTAAATGCTTTTGAACTCTTTCGTGCAATTTGATTAAATTTGAATAAAAAATTGTAATTATAATTTTATACTTTTCCTACAAAATGCTTAGAATATTCCTTCTACGGTGTCATGATCGAAAAATATTCCAATTTTATAGGAAAGGTATAAAATATAATTACAATTTTTTATTGAAATTTGTTCAAATTGCACGAAAAAGGGTTCAAAAAAATTTGGAAAACTAAAACAAACTTATATATTCATATTTGAAAAATCTTTTAAACACTTGTAGTTTTGGAAAAAAATGCAAGTTTTCTCAAAAGTTGACATTTTTCATTGGTGTCAAAGAATTATTCTTAAATGGTATGTTTATGTCAAGTTATTCCAGCAGGAAATATCGTTTTTGTTTAACATTAATTAAATTAAATCAACTTTTAATTATTTTAATGCAAAGTTTTCCATTTTAACATTTAATGCTTCACTATTGCTATCCGAAATTATGATATTAGAAACGAGAAGTAGTTGAAACTTGTACGGTAATATGCTTTCGGCTGTTTTTTTAAAAATTTGTATGTTTATGGTTCCGTATCTTAACAAAAATCATATTGTTATACAGGGTGGGCCACAAGTTTGAATACATCCAAATATCTCATAAAAAATGCATTTTAGAAGAAAATGTTTCTTACAAAAGTTGTAAGGCTTACAATGACGCATTCAACGATAGTAATTATTTGACCTAGGATGGCGTTGTCAAGGTCAGGTCAAGATCAATATAAATTTTTTTAATAGAATCCTTTCTTTTTCATTACATATTCTTGTTTATCTCGAGAGCTTTCCAAAACATTATAATTAAGTTCATTTTCATTAAGTACTTTACGAGTTATAAGGCTTGAAAGTTACAATACTCCCGACATTAGCATTACGCAAGGTGTCCAACCGACGGTTAAAACCTGTTTACATTCATTTTATCAGGGAACAGTAATGCGCGACAGCATTTTGCGGTTACAGATTTTGGGCCGTCATGTCTTCTCTCAGGTTCGACTTTATTTAGCGATTCAGCTAGGATGCACTGGTGCATATAGAGACCGTCGTACAATAGCTGCGTTCGGCAATGCAAATCTGAGGCGTCGGACTGCTCTTTTTCTACAATGCACGTGACATATGCTATAATATAAAAGCATTTCAACGCCTCAGATTTGTATTACCGAACGCAGCTAATGAATAGCGATTTCGGCTGGGATGCACTAGTGCACATAAAGTTGCCATACACAATTGCCATAAAAATGTATTAAAAACAGATTAAATCGTACAATCCCCAATATATTTGGTGATTATTCAGAAGACGCTCCTCACTTTTAATTTCATGAAACGAAAAAATCTGACAGTTAAATGCTGTGCCTAGTCCCATGAAGCGAGATATTTATCGTTAAAATTAACGACTATTTAGATTAGAAAATCTGTTATAGGCCGGTATTCATAGTTGATTCTTATTTCAAGACCATCTTAAGTAATGTCTTACGCTAATGTAGCTCTCTGATTGGTTCGTGACTTCTTAAGACCATATTTAAGACGGTTTTGAATATAAGATCTGATTATGAATACCTGGTCACGAAATAGTGTGATGCGAGCATGCGCTGCGGTTACGTTTTCATAACATTTTGTACTCTCAAAATATTATATCCACACATTCCGAATTCCAAATGGATTTTTATTGCCTCTAAAAAGACTACCTTTACATCCCACTGTTTTATGAGTTAGAAATATTTCAAGCGGACAATGTCTAGACTGCAACTTCTAGACGATTAGGCCCAGAGAGTAGGATATGTTATTTTTTTTGATTCGAGGCGGCTATGCTATCCACACACTGTTCACATGGGTTATTAAGGAGCAAAAAAGTTAACAAAAAAAGTTTACGAATTTAACAATTGTTCTATTCCAAATAAATAATAACCCAAAAAAGGAAGTGAAAATCGGTCACCTCAAACCGGATCGATTTCTTGAAAATTGTGAATGATGCAAACAGTCGAAAATGGCAAATGGAGACTTCTTTGGAAACTTCTTAATTTTCTTGGGGTGGTCGTTCCATCTTTTGGTAAATTTTACCTGTTAGGTAAATCTGGCATTTCGCGTATGTGATTGGGTAATTTTGGTTACTTACTCAATAGGTAAAATTTACTAAAAGGTGAAACAACCGGTCCTTAATACTAAGATCACTTGACATAGCATACCCACGTTTAAATAATATAAGATTTCGACTATTACCCTCTTCTTTAATTCTTTTTATTTTAAGAAATTTTATATTAATATATCCAGGGGCAGAATGAACCTTTTATCTTTTATTTATATCTAATATTTTCCACAGGGGCCCCTCAATTGACTTAACTATAATTTTTTCTCTCTATATTGCAGGAATATTTTCTATTATGAAAGTAATTAATTTTATCTCCATAATTTTTAATATACATCAAAAAATTATATCTATAGATAAAATCCCACTATTAGTTTGATCATTTTAATTACCGCCATTCTACTTCTTCTTTCTCTCCCAGTACTTGCCGGAGCATTACCATATTACTAACAGATCTAAATCTAAATACATCATTCTTTGATCCATCTAAAGGTAGAGATTCTATTTTATACCAACACTTATTTTGATTTTTCGGACATAAAAGAAGAATTCTGAAGTTTATATCGGAGTGTATAAAGAGTGTAGCGAAACTACTCTTCTTCTTTTTTTTCTTCTGGCCGAGATTTCCGATTTCTTGTAGAAATCACAGTACCACGCTTCTAAGTAAAGATTACTGGGCTGAAAAAGGCCAGTCAGATCAACGCAACATTTTAATAAAACTACCCTTCAAATACTGAATATTTGCGATCATGATACCACGCAATCAGTATTATTACCGACGAGATAGTATTAAAGATCGACATCCTTACGAGAATTCGCATCCTTGTGAATATTGAAGTAATTAAGAGTTAAAAACTGATAATATTGTAGTAATTTTATGATTTATTAGTTTAGTAGACGTATTTATGCACTTAGAACTCAATAATACTCGATTTTTCTTTAAAATTGTAATTTCAGTGTTATCAAAGTTTCATTATCAACGGAGATGATAACTGCAGAGAAAAAATTGTAATTTTTCTGCAATAGATAGGATATTATAGCTTTACAAGTATGCATATTTATTTATGGAACATTTATGTAATAAAAAATTATAAATTTAATAATGTATAAGCCAAATATTTATGATAATAATAGCAAATTTATATCAATTGTCGATAATGTCAGCATTCTTTAATTATCTCCGGGCTCTTGGGGCCCTTTCTATACCGCCGAAAATTTACCCAGGGTTGACGGTCTAATAGTATCTCATCGGTAATATTATAGATCGGTAATGAGATTCGCACTTCGTGAATCCCGTGTTCGCCTGAACATACACTGCCGTGGTGGTAAGAATTAACAGTCTACAATGGTCTTAATATGCATCAGTGCACATTGGTGTTCCCAGCCAAAATCGCTATTTTATTAAATAAAAATATTATAGAGCAATTATTACCAACATCGGATAATTTATCGACAGTCGATAATTTATCAACGCTAGATAAACGCATTTTTTATTTATAATTACATGCAACCGTATATTATATAACATAATTTAAAAAAATATAAAACATAATTTTAAACAATCTTTTCTTCTAAACTTTGAATTTTAGTTCCAATCGCACGATACTGTCCGTGTTGTCTCTTCGGTGAGACTTATCTTGTACATATAAATTGTAGAATTGTATTAAGTAAATATTGCCGTTAGGTGACAGTAGTTGTACGTGTCAAAAATAAGTAATATTTTTAACTTTTTTTCGTTTTCAGTAAAAAGCCAACGTTTGCACTGGCTATTTTTCACGTACTTTAATCGTGTACAAGAATTTTGCATTTCTATAAATCCAATTGAAAGATATTAAAAAATGGCAAAATGTCGATAATTTGCTTTGACTTTAGGATCACTTGGGATCACGTATCTTAATTGCAATGTATGTGAACGTGAAGCTGTCACGTCGTCAAAAGTGCTTTACGATAACATTGTTTTTTTTAAATATAATCACAGTCACGACACCGGTCAATATCTAGGTACAAGGTACGATGCGCATGCTTAGTGTATATACGCCCAAAATTGGTGTAACTTGATGTGGAAGACATTTTATGACGCCGAGCGTATGCGCATGCTATATATAGATCGTTGCCGACATTAAGCGTCTGTACTTGGTATACGACATACGTAGCACGTAGCTGTACTCTCATCGGGCTCTCAAGTCTCATCTCGCGTTTACTCGCGTGACATTTTTCCTCGTGTGTACGGCGTTACCAGTTACTCTGGCGTCTTTCGAGGAAGAGGTAAGTGAGTGGAATTAATGTTCGTCTACGTGCAGAAGACGCGTCGACGAACGTCGACGATAAAAGCGATGACGCAGCCGGAATTGTGTGCGACCGAGTTCTCGCGAGAGATATACTTCGCAGCAGGATTCCGAGGAACGATCGAAAAGATGGTTCTACGCTGTGATCTGGATGCTGCGTGTCAAGTATAGGCTGCCAAGTTGGACATGCCGTTGATATGTATCGCTGACAATTGCCCATGATTCTTACAGCCAATTTGAATTCGCCATATGGCGGTGAGCGAATATTGATGCCGGGAATAGGCGCGTCCTTGAATGGCGGCGATGGTTTATCTGTAAACTCTTCGGCCCGGAAATAATCGCGGCAGTCGATAAATCCTTAAAACGTGACAAAAGCAACAAAGCAGTGTCTGTATTGCGTCGGTGTGAAACAATATATAGTTTAACAATGGGAGCTACATAATAGAACAGTAACTTTTGTTCACATGCAAACAAAAGAAGAAAAAGTGTAATATATATGTAATTCTGTATAGTTTTAATTTTATTATATATTTATATACATATATATGTATATAGAGTGTCCGGTAATGCCTGAATTATCTTTCGTAAGTAGGTACAGCGAATTAAACTGATAGTGTCAGTCTTGAAATGAAAAGTCTTGTACTTGGCAATTTTCCCAATAGTTATGAGAAATTAATCTCTAAAAATCATCGAATTCATCTACTGCTAGACGCTAAGTTGCAGTTGCGCGGCAAAATACAATGGCCAGCCACGTTGTTTAGTGCGCTGGAGGGGGGGAAGGGAGGGAGTTGTGTTTACTACAAGCAGCAATGCCGACACTTATTACGTTTACACGGCACGCTTTACGCCGAAGTTATAACATCGATGTTATGAAACTGGCTAATCACAGTCATTCCATTCTTCAGAGGAATAGTTATGAGGAATAGTTATTGGTCACAGTTTCATAACATCGATGTTGTAACTTTGGCTTAAAGCGTGCCGTGTAACAGAGGTCATTGCTGGCAATGACAACCCGGGGAGCGAAAAAAAACATTCCCCTTGTTGGACGGTCATATCTCGCAGTGTGTTTGCGATCTTATTAATTTCTTGTTAACTATTTTATCAAAATTGCAAAATTATGTATGGAACTTTGATTCAGTTCGCTACAGTATTTATTTATGAGATGATCCAGTTATTATCAGATACCTTATATATATATTACACAGTTACAAAACAAAAATTATATATGTTTTACTTATACAAAATTATACATGACGCAATATTATTTAAGATATATATTGTTAAATTTTATATTGGTAAAATTATACAGAACAAAAATATGCAGTCTTTTTCAAAAAAAGAAAAATGACTGATCAAATTAATGGTTTGAACTTTATTGTGAGCATAGTGATCGTAAAAGTATGAAATATGTTTGAAAACAAATATAATGTATGATTTGGCAGATTTGTTTTGCAAATTATTACGAGTTTTATTAACTTGAAATTTTGCAGGTTACTTCCACCTTATCATTTCCGGTCTTGCGGTAATACTGACTTCCGACTCCTGCATTAGAGATAATAATTAGATGATAGCAGATTATATGTGTGCAACACTATATATATACTTGTATAATCATATATCACTTGGCCAGTAATGTAAGAAACTAAAATAATATAAATAGTCATACAAGAAATTATTCAAATGGTACATTAAATTAAGTTAAAAAGATATAGCAAAGTGATTCAAATTTCAATTAACTTAATTAATTATTAACTTGCATCCAGTAATACTTTCAATATTTCATTAAAATTTGGATAAAATTATAATTTCTGTTGCTTAATATACAAAAAGAAATTAGAGATTAGAGATGATAAATTATATAGTTAAAAATTTTACTATAAAATAATCGTTAGTTTATATAAAACAAATTTATTGCCGTTTAAGTTAATCGTTTTAGCCGAAATTATTATGAAAGGATAATGATACGTCTCTTGAATTACAGATGGGTGAGCCGTTGGGTTTGAGCAGCAGCGAAGTTCGCAAACTTTGTAAAACTCCAGACCCTTCAACAAATGGGTATATAATGCAGCAGACAATGTTCCGTATAAAAGATCCAAGAATCACCCTACCTTTCTATACTGAAGTTCTCGGAATGACCTTGCTGCAAAAGCTTGACTTTCCAGAAATGCAATTCTCCTTATATTTCCTTGGATACGAGGACCAGAATGAAATACCACTTGATCGTAGAGAAAGTATTGAATGGACATTCCGTAGAAAAGCGGTCATAGAGTTAACTCAGTAAGTTTAAAATATATGATATTTTTGAAGATTTTACTTTGTGAGAATTTATGAAAGTTAATGTATTTTTATTTAATTTTATAGAAAATTAATGTATGTTTTAGCAATTGGGGGTCAGAAACAGATCCTGATGTAAAATATTACAATGGAAATATAGATCCCAAAGGATTTGGTAAGAAAATTGTAAAATACATTAACTATTCTTAAAGTTGTTATTTAAGCTATATAAATAAAATTAAAATATATAAAGAAGGAACTAAAATTTTTATAATTTTACAAATATCACGCATTTTTCTTCCTCTCTTGAAACACAGGTCATATTGGAATAGCAGTACCTGATGTTAACAAAGCGTGTCAAAGATTCGAGATGTATGGCGTTGAATTTGTGAAGAAACCAAATGATGGTAAAATGAAGGGGATTGCCTTCATTAAAGACCCTGATGGTTACTGGATCGAAATCCTACATGGCGCTAACATTGCCAATTATATGTTAGGTGCTTAAATATATCTTGCGTCGGAGCAATAAGTCCTTAAATTTAATGTAATTCAATGTAATTCAATGAAATTCAATGTAATTCATTGTATTGGATGTAATGTTCTACTATGTAATCAACAATCGGAGATTACTATCAAACTCGATATATATTACATATATACATATATAATATATATATAAATATATAAATATATATACATATATATTATATAGACTCAGTATAGATGTGAGAAACCAGAATCATATATAAGTTAACGCGAGTGAAAATGATACGTATTTATGCACACTATATATCTTTTAGCACATAATTGTATATTTTTTTTATATTATATTATGTTATATGTGTAGAGTATGTAACAGAATTCTCGACAAATAAAATCAAAATATTTATTTTTCGTTTCCAAATGATCTAGATTTTATTGTACATTTATCTAATAATATTAAGTCGATACTTAATTAAAAAGAACAATTACGTTGTGTATATTATGAAAAAAGCAAAAATATTTCTTGAAAATTAAACTTGATTCAAATTATAAGCACATTGCAAAAAAATGTAGATATATCTCGATTTCAGACGCATATATGTATACAGTACACACGTTGATGGTTGCTACACATCGAACGCGAAAACTCATCAGTGGCCTAATTTCTACCGAGGATTTAAACCGGATCAGAATGTAAGAACCAACCAACTACAGTCAAGTATTCCCTTGTTATAGTTGAATTACAGGGGAAAGCTCAACTGTAGTTGGTTGATTCTTACATTCTGATCTGGTTTAAACCCTCGGTGGAAACTAGGTCAGTTATCGCGTAACAAAATGTGCCGCGGTAGCCAATAAGCTTATAACTTCTAACATGTTCATTGGCTACCGCGTCGCATTTTGCCGCGCGGCAAACGTTTCCGCGTCTAATGTGCAGAAGCCATTATATACATATATGATAGATGACACAAGCGCGGGCGGTGTATGGGTAGTGGTGTCTTTACAGCGAAGTTTTCGCGAAATACAAGGGGAAGAGGCAGCGAATCACTGTATATAATTCATCTCGTTCTGATATTTTGTTCCGATATTACTTTTCATACTCCCTGATATTCACGTGTTTCTCGCGCGCAGCGATATCGCGCGATTTTGCTTCTTCCATATTTCCTCAATGTGCGTTTCTGAATTAGAGGTTAAGCTGTCAGCCGCAATCTGAAACAATTTGTATTTCCCGATAGGTACGTTTTATTAACAAAATTCTTACGTATTAACATCTCTGCATGTCGTGATTAATTTGTCGAGTTTACTCGTCGTCACAATTAAAGGACTACACTCCCTCATATTCCTTCAATGCAGGATGATTGTCATTCTAATATTTTTAGGTATGGTAGAGGATAGAAAGTATGAGATTCCAAGCCGTATCGAGTGCGACGGATATCGAGGTACATTGAAATACGTCGGACCCGTTGGAAACACGAAGGGAGAGTGGTTGGGAATAGATTGGGACGATTCAACTCGTGGCAAACACAATGGCACTTACGAAGGTGTAGAGTATTTTCAAGCCAGGTAAAATGAAGCAATTGATAACATTTTTTCTGCAACGACACTAGCAATAATCTATAATTTGCATATAATTTTCAAGACATTCCACATCGGGCTCTTTCATACGACCATGCAAAGCCAAATTTGGGATATCTTGTCCACAAGCCATCAAAATGCGTTATGGATTAATCGACGATGAATTAGCAGGCATAGACAGGGACGAAGTATCGACTTTAAGGAAAGAAATGAACGCGCCGTTTTTAGAACTTGTTGGCTTCTCCAAAGTGAACAAAAAGCAGAGCAAGTTTGACCAACTAAAAATAGTGTGGTTGAGGGAACAATGTGTATCCAATGCAGGAGAGCCACAAGAATTGGAAGAATTATGTCCTAATTTGGAAGAACTGGATTTATCTAGAAATTTGATAAACTCATGGAAAATTGTAGCAAATATATGTTCCCAATTTCGTTCTCTGATGCGTCTTAATGTTAGGTGAGTAAGAAAGTAATTAGATAATGTTAGAAGTATCGATATACTACCAGTATAAGAAAAATTTGTTTTATTATTTTCACAGTGAAAATCATCTGCCTATAGAAGATATGACAGCATTAAAAGATTCATTTTCCACAGTTAAGCATTTAACTATAGCTAGAATGAATTATAACTGGTTTGATATTCGACAATGTATATTTATGTTTCCGTTGATCGAAGAACTTTCAGTTTCTTTTAATATTGTTATGACTATAGACGATATGACTTGTGCAAATACTAATTTAATGAAAATAGTTACATTAATACTTGAAGGAAATTTAATATCAAGTTGGGATGAGATACTTAAACTAGGTTCCCTTCCATGGTAAGTTGCATTACAAAATATTTAGTTGTTCTCTTTTTTTTTGTTTTTATTCAATTCCTTTATTTTTTAAAAAGCATGAAATTTATGTTTTATATAACTAAGAGAAATTCTCTTTACAGCTTAGAATATCTTAATTTGAATTTAAACAAAATAGATAGAATTAGATTTCCATCATCAACAGATAAGACTGCTTTATTTCCTATTCTACGTCAACTACATATTTCGGAAAATCACATATCAGAGGTAATAAATTTTCATAGGTAGTATCAATCGAAAAAATATATTTTTTGCATTTATACAGTTAAAATTTCTGACAATTTTAGTGGCAATCCATTAGCGAATTAGATAAATTATCAAACCTGGAAGATTTAAAATTCAGAGGAAATCCCATTTTGGAGAACGAAACAATAGAGACTGCTCGACAATTGATAATTGCAAGAATTGCGAAATTAAAGATCTTAAATGGTACAGAGATACTTCATAACGAAAGGAGAGGTGCCGAGTATGATTATTTAAAATTGTATTTACCATTGTGGTTAGAAACAGAAAGTAATTTGGAGAAAAGAACATCTTTTATAAATGAACATCCACAATATCCTATTTTAGTCGATAGTATGTATAAAGTTTATTTTTTACACCAAAGAATTAAACAAAATTTAATTACGATTTCTTGTGTAAAATAAAAATCTATTTTACACTTTCAGAATATGGAATTGCGGATATTCCTTCGGCTAAGCCAAAAGTAGAAATGATTTCAAATGTGATAACCGTGGAATTTGTATGCCCGGATGATCCGCGTCAACCTAGAGGAATTAAGAGAAAGTTACTTAAAGATATGGAAGTTCAAAAAATGATTGGGCTTGCTCAAAGACTTTTTAAAACTGGTGGGAAAATTCCGGCTCTTTCGTTTATCCCACGTAATGTAAGTTTAATGTTATACAAAAAATTATACTTATTAATCGATGATACAAATAATATTATTGTAACATTTCAGCTGTCGAACGATGAAATCTCATTGGATAAACCTTTGCAAGAACTTAGTTACTATTCAATACAGGACGGTGATCAAATTCTTGTGAGGTGGTGATACATCGAATAAATTACATTTATAAATATACGACTGTATTTTCTACGCTGTTAAAAAAGTCCATTCTATAATACTTTGTTATTAACATTTTTTTAATTGCATCGCATGCATTCTTAATGAACCTTGCTGAGATTGTGGAACCTGGTAATGTAAGCTTAAGTTAACGAGATAAATACTCTTGCCGCTATTGGAAAAAGTATATCTTATATTTTACATTCCTTATAATACAGTTGCAATCGAAAGTACAAATTATAAATAGGCCTTTGTACAAGAAGCTGCATATGAAATATATTTTCTGTAAATGACACAGATCATTTTGCCTAAGTAAAACGGATTGCTCAGCTTGGTGCCAATGTTGTACTATCAATTTTGCTGAGCCTTTTGTTCAATCTTGGCAGCCTCTTCTTTCTCAAGTTGTTCTCTCGTCAATAATGACAATCCAAGTTGGTTCTCACGCGTGAATGGCTGTGCCATTTGTCGTAACCATCTTTTACTGATCTGAAAATTGTAAATAAACATTATTACTAGATAAATTGTCAAATTTTAATCACTAATCACAGTACCTGCTACCAAACGAAACATTAATATTACCTGTATAGCTTCTTCGGTTGATAAGTTGCATAAGCTATCATTCAAATGTTCCTGTATCCATTTCGGTAATTTGCTTCGTTTATCTATTCTTGAAAATCTCTACATTGATGAAAGTATGGAAATGTCATTATATTACAAAATGCAAAAATATTTTTGTAAATACGACGGATTGTTCTTAAAAAAAATATACCTTATCTGCAAACACCATGATACCGTAATCCGTTTTCCCTCTGATCGCACGTCCTACGCATTGTGCGGCGTGTCTCATGGCATCAAAAGTTAAGAAATCGTTTTCTCGAATCTGGGAAAACATTACAGAAAAAAAATAACGATAAATAAAGGGCAAAGTAAGAGTCAAACACATTTCTTTAAAAAAGTCATACAATTAAAAGAATAAATTACAAATAGAGAAAAGTAAAATTGAAAAAATATATAATAAAATAAAGTAAAATAAAAACTTAGTTTAAATACAGCTTAAATAAGTTACAAGTTTCGGCTACTGAATTGAGCCCTCTTTAGACATTAACTTATCGAAAAAAATAGCAGTACAAAATTAATTGTCGGAAATGTTTGCATATTCATTATAATTACAGTTAAGGTGAGTCTTGGTAGAACTCGACATTATTCACGATACGATTGATATTAAAAAGCAGAAAAATAACTTAAATTTACAAACTGACACTGAAGGTCTTCACAAGGCATATATACCTATTGTAAATAAGGTTTGACTTTTCGATACTGACAGTCCGTCTCTTTTCTCAGTCCGTAATTGTATCCGTATCACCGAGCGTACATAATAATCGATACACAATGTCCGTCTTACACATCTGCGTTCCACTTAACTTTATATATTCTAATGATTTTTCATACCTATATGGACACACTTTTTTGAATAATTTACATATGATTTTTGGTGAGTTTTAATTACTTATTAGAATTCCGGTATGTTAATTTAGTTGCGTTTATTTTTTGTAAGAAGTCTTTTTATCTTTTTTATTAACTAGAACTTTTCCAAGAGATGTGAAACACATTTGACTGTTCAATCGTAAATAATATCGAGTTTTACATCAAGACTCGCCCGAACTGTGATTATAATGAATATGCGATCATTTCCGACAATTAATTTTATACTGCGATTTTTTTCGATAAGTTACTGTCTGAAGAGGGCTCAATCTGGTAGCCGAAACTTGTAATTTATTTAAGCTGTATTTAAACTGAGTTTTTATTTTATTTTATTTTATTATATATTTTTTCAATTTTACTTTTCTCTATTTGTAATTTATTCTTTTAATTGTGTTAATTTTTTAAAGAAATGTGTTTGACTCTTACTTTGCCCTTTATTTATTGTTATTTATTTGTATAGGAAGAGTCCTTCAATCTATTAAATGTTTTGATTACAGAACGCATGCACGCGCGCACGCACACACGCACGCATGCACATATTCAAGTAAGCAGAAGTGTTTTACGATGGTTTTATGAATTTACTTGAAACTGATCTCTGAGATATTCCAAACGCGCCTTCAAGATACGTGACTGTGTGTACACGTAAGGTATGCCAAACATCAGCACAGCTCTGCCCAAATGGTGATCAAAGTCGACGCCTTCGGATACTTTTCCACGAGCCACTGAGAGTAAAACAGCTCCTCTACCGTTCTCGCAAGCTTTTATGTAATTGATCAGAGCTAGACTGGTTTCCGCCGAATCCTGAGTTTCGATGAACAATAATTTATGTCTCTGAAGTTGATCCACAACTCCTTGATCATACCTATGGCATTTATAAATTATTATGAAATTTCAGCGTGATATATTTTATTTATAAACATATATGTACATACCATGCGGCTACTACGGATTCCATATATAAATATGACGTAAAAAAGCAGACTAAGCCGTCGGGCACTGTCGCAGCAAATTCGACTAACAATTGACCATAATTTCTTATAACAGCCACATCCTCTCGTGTTTCGTATTTTGATGAAATGGCAACTTGATCGTTACCTTTAGCAACGATCTGATTTTGAGAAAGCATAAACAGATAAAGTATTAACAAAACATTAAATCATTTATCTTCAATATTTTTTTTAACTTACCATGGGTAAAAGACATGGTCTAGCTAATGTCATTGTAAACGACGACATTATAACCGGATGAAAGTTTAAAACTTTGGGATACATATCCAATGGGGACAACGTCCCGGAAGTTATTACCACGGACTGGAATCTATCGAATATGGGTTTGATAGCAATGGAAGAATCTAAACAGCTAAAATGTAAAATTGGATTTAATACTGTTGGCGTTTTATCGTCGAATGGTTCCACTATAATTGTGAAGCCGTGCGTGTATGTGGAGACTAATGTCGCAAGATGCGTCACTAGGATTATCGGAGAGAAATCTGTTAGATCTGTTATCTCCATAGTGCGTAAGAGGGACGCTAATCTTTGGGCACAAAATCGCAACGGTTTTCGTTCAATAGCGACCTTCGCTTGGATATCCTTAAGAAATGCTGCGGGTGATTCTTGTACGACGTGTTGAACACGCAAGCGAGTTTTTAAGTATTCAACGAATCGTTTCAAAAAGCTAACAAAATGCTCGGCATTTCTTATGTTACCGGGAATGACTTCTGTAAAAAAAATTTTAATGAAAATTGTTTAAACATTTTACATGTATGAGATGTATTTTTAAAATACAATTTTTTTAACCTTCAAATATTTCGTTCGGTAAAATAGGGTTGGCTAAGATGACATCAGTTTCTCTCTGGAATTGAGCATCTCTCAGACCTTCGACCAATCTTTCGTACTCTTCTTTTAATTTATTTACATCCTCTTGTCTCATTCTGTATCAAAATACAATAATCTCTTATAAATCCTAAAACATTATATGCAAGAAATATTGGATAGGACTGTTTTTCCAGAACGAGGAAAAATTTAGGCTATAGTACTAATTGAAAAAGATATGATGTATAAGATATATATATAATAGAGAGCATACAGCCACAACACAATAGATGTTAACAAATCATATATTTAAAATTCACAAATAAATAAGTAGACGTTTCGGTCAAAATTTGATTCATCAGTACAAACGAGATGACAAAAAATAAAAAGCTTACAAAATAGATTTTAATTAAGAAAAAATCGCTAGTCCGAAGGTGTTACAATAATATCAAAATAAAATTACATAAAAAAATTACTAAAAAGAAATTACATAAAATTAAAAACGTAATGCTCGCAAGTTCATAGATGGTGAAATAATTTCTTCAATCGCTTGTGGTATGAATTTACAGCGTGAATAAAAATCAAGAGAATTAAATATAACAATGTTTCAATCTTCTGATATAAATCTCTGTTACGATTTCTGTTTTCTTAAGAAGAACAACTTTGTGTGGAAATACGGAATTTCCAAGTTCTATATATTTATAATATATTATGCTATTTATATTGGACAGAATTTTTTTTATTCCTTTCCCACCCAAAATTCCATGAGAATAATATCATTTCTCTAATTAAAACTCTCCAACAAAACGGATATCCATCTAAATTTTTATTCACAACAATTAACAATAGGATAAAAACTCTGTCTTTAAAAAAGAATTTTGAAATGATTAAAGAACATAATGTTACTACTAACTCGGATTCCTCTAGTATTACTAAAAAGTTTTTTACCATTCCTTATTTCAAAAAAAATTTCTGAAAAATTTAAATTCTTTACAAAAAAATTTGACTTTTGTATTGATGATGGTCAAATCTTGACCGAAACGTCTACTTATTTATTTGTGAATTTTAAATATATGACTTGCGTTAACATCTATTGTTGTGACTGTATGCTCTCTATTATTTATATTTTGTAATTGTTTAGCCACCTTCGAACATTTTAAATTTGATATATAAGATTTTGAAATACTTACTCGGCTACAGTTTTCTCCAAGAGTTGTATGTTAGCTGTACTTTTCTCCATTGTCTTTCTGTTTATCTTTACACTCATGGAATCAATGCAGACATTATCTAAAATTTATAAAAATGTAATTTTTATTGCAAATTATTTAAGTGCTGATAAACGAATGTAATGTTAATTCTTATACCAATATTATGAGCCTCATCAAAGATAACTACTGAACTCCTGCTTAACTCTTTGGATACAGTCTCAGCGATTTTTGGATCCAATAAATAATGATAACTATATACTACAATCTGTGCATGCAAGATCTAAAAGTGTTAAATATCGATTATCAATTTTATATCAACTTATTATTTAAATTGTTTATAAGAACAAATAAAGATTCCTGAAGTTTTTTACTGTAAATCTTGCAAGGAAGTATGGACACCAATTACGATCTTTTCCATATTCTTTTAAATCATCGATGGAGTAAACACCAGGAGGTATAATTTGTTCCCTGCCCTCCATATCAAACCCTTCGTAAAAATTACAAATCGGAGTAGATTCGTCATAATTATGTCTCTCTCGTACATATGATGCAGTAAGAGAATGACAACGGCCATCTACAATTTTACCTTCTCGTTCTCTACTGACCTATGCATAAAAATGCAATTCATTTTAATATGCCTATGAAAATCAATTTGTAAAACAGTTTTAATTACCTCGGGATGAATACACATATTCTTACGCGAGCTAAGAACTAGACCAACAATTTTTGGTTTGCTTTTGGTTTCTTTCTCATAATAATCTATAAGCTTCTTTAGCTCCTCTATAACTTTTTCTATCTCTGGTACTGTCCGGGAACAATAAATTAACTTTGTTATATCTAATGGATGCTCCAGCATATATGCCACAATGAGTGACAATAAAGTTATCGTTTTGCCAGTGCCTGAAGGCATCTCTAACAAACAATGTCCCTAAAGCACAGAATTTAATTACAATATTCAAAATTACAGTATCAGTGAAATGCAAAAATAAATGATACCTTGGCATCCAGACCACGTTTGAGCTCGAGCATGTATGCATACTGCTCTGGATAAATATAATCATACGGGAAATATACAATCAATCCCTCAACGCTTATCCTGTAACAGAAATGTAAGTTTATAGATAAATATATAAACGAGCAAAACATTTCATTAGATGTAATGCTCGTACTTACTTCATATTGTCGTTTACACTGTTACATGCGCATGTATACTATTTATATATTTACAGGCTATATTTAAATGTCGATAATTATTTAAAATCGCTTCCTCAGTTCAAATTTTAATAAAAATATATTCATACAATTCACTCAAAACAAAAGAATCTGGCAGAAAAACGCGGCAGTTTTTTTGCCTTTTTCTGCTTTGCAAAACAAGTTATTAAGCGTTAAAGAACTTTATTTTGTTTGAACTCTTCAGTTGGAGGTGAAGTCAGGTGTCTTCTACTCCTCCGCGCAGTATTTCGACACAAATTTTAAGCGGTTAAAGTTCGAAACTTTAAAGGTTAAGATATCATTTAAATCCCAGACACAATGGGCGAATTCAAGACGGCAAAGCGACTAGGCATGCTTATCGAGTGATTGTATATGATTGATTGGATCTATAAGTAACAACCAATTATGTTCATTTGGCGAACAGGCTAGCCGCTTTGTCAACTTGAAAGCGCCCAATGGCTGCGTTTAGCAGAGAGATCTAATCAGTTAGTTCTTAGTGATTCTTTAATATGATTGGTTCCTATAGGCTGCGATCAAAATCTCACTACAAATGTTTGATTAATTAGAATGTCAAAGCGTTTGATTAATTAGAAAAAAGAATTTTACAAATTGACCAATCAAAAATTGCTATAAAACATTTGTAGTATAGCATTGATCCTTAGATCGTATCCTTAGATCCAACGAAGAACTAAAGGCAAGAACCAATCATATTAAAAAATCACTAAGCACTAACTAATTAATTTTCTCTACTGAACACAGCCAATGCAAAAAAATAGCGATAGCGATAGAAATAATACGATAGAAATAAATTCAATCTATCAGAAATCAGGTACACTAGAATATACAGTTTCTGATAGGTTGAAATGAGTGTGTAGTAATTATACACGAGCCCATTGTGCACAAGTCAATTACAGCGCAAAAAAAAAGAAAAATAAAAAAATTCCCTACGCAGAAATCGTTGTGACTGGCAATGAGCAATTGCTACAGTGTGTAAGTAATCCACTCCCGGTTGAAATCGTGTTATCGCTATCGCTATTCCTTCGCATTAGGTGCATTCGTTTACGCAGTGTCGTTCGATTGTAACAGAAGAATACTCAACTGTAGTTGGTTGGTTCTTACATTCTGATCTGGTTTACACCCTAGGTAGAAACTAGGCCAGTGGCTAGCGCATCCACTGCTTTCTCATTTGGGGATCGATTGTGTATCCCGAAACCTAGTGTAAAAGTGAGCTCTCACTTGATTGGTAGTTTTCATCATGGAAATGTGACATTTCTCACTTGACATTGTTCGACAAGAAATTCTATGTTAAATTATATCAAATGTGTCAAAAATGTGATGTTAAAACGTGTCAAAATTAATCGAAATTAGTTGAAATCCGTATTTAAAGACGTAGATTATTGGTTTCCAGTAATGGACATTATTTTTATGCTTTGTATAGAAAATGACAACGAAAATAATAAAATTCGCAAGACATTTGATTTTAATAAGAAGACGATTACGAGATACTCAAGATCCATTTGAAATCCCAGACAATACATTTCGAAAATTATATATTATAGATTATAATAAATATATAAATATATTAAGTATATAAATATGAAAATTATTTAAATAACTAAGATGATAAAATGGCCTATACGGTATCGAAGCAAATCTTGTCTCATACTTTTTGCGTAAATTTCAAAATTTCTAGTTCAAACAAAAATTAAATTTGTAAAATTATAAAATTCACTTAAAAATATTATTTGACACTAAGTTTAACCGTAATTTTATTATGTTAATTATTTGAATAATACACGGTTCATAAATATCCTAATAAAATTAATTATATTCTGTTATAAATTATACATATACATGTGTATACTTATGTGCGAAAAGTTATGTATCACTTTGGTTATGTATTATTTGCATTTTGCACTCACATCTGTGAGTTTCACTTTCGTGAGCATAGCGATATCATATTTTTACTATGCTCATAGCCAATCGCACGTATTTTTTCATGTAAGATGAAAGTGCGAGAAGTGAGAATATTCAGCGATGATATGCAATCAATCCTTTGCTAATCACATGATCTAAATTTATCGAATGGACTTCTGCATAAATAGCTGCTCGGATCTTCCAATAGAAAACTGGACGAAGCTGAGAACTGTTTGCAGTATAAATAAAGAGAATGGGTCGAAAATTCATCGAGATTTTACGAATAATTAAAATATAATATTTTTACACTATTTATATATATAAAAGATAATACTTTTATACTTTTTTAAGATATTAAATTTTATCGATATAAAAACAATAAAAATATTTTATAAATATTTAATTTATTAATTTTATTATCGTAAATATGAATTAGCAAAGTTTACTTTTCTACTATATATCTCACCTTACATTAGTTTTACTTTACTAGGATCGATTTTCACAAATTCTTCATCCTTTTTACTTAATATTTTAATAAAATTTATTTTCAGTAATATATAATATACCAGCTATTAGCTGGTGATATTACGAGCAGCAAGATATCCAATTTATGAAGGCGAAAACGAGACTGCAATGCAGTTTGTCGTTCGTTATGCAGTAGCGGTAGTATTGCGAGCAGAGCAAGACCTCTGAGATAGCTGCGCAGATAATAAACGAACGAAAAACTGCGCTGCAGTCGCAGATAGAAAGATTATGGCATACACCTTTCGTATGGAATTCCATACAATAAAAAGAACAGGGAATAGAGAACAGAGAATAAAAATTTCAACCTATCAGAAATCATGTATTGTGGAATACAGTCTCTGATAGGTTGAAATTCTTAAACAGGGAACACAGACTCATGCATAACTCATAATGCATAATGCATAAGAGAATCATCCAATCAAAATTCTCCTTTTTTATGAAATGGGAGGAAAGGAAAGATTTTGATTGGTTGATTCGCTTAGACACTATGTGTTATGCGTTATGCAAAAGTCTGTGTGTCACGACCTTTATTCTCTGTTCCTTTTATTGTGCGTTCCTTTTATTGAGTCCCTAACCATAAGATGTACCGTAAGAATCAGCCAATTAGTATTAAGAGTTTAAAACAAATCTCGATTGTGATTCATTGATTTTTACGTCTTAAGCAGGGCGTTTAGCTCTTATAGCGTTTTCAATTGGGCTGCACTCAGTGTCAAGGACGTGTTCGATTGGCAGTGCTAATGCACACTTGGCTAGTGTCACGTGCTCATTTGACCGTACGACACTCGCGAAGTGCGCACTCAATGCGCACTAAGTGGCATTGAGATATTTTAACGGTGTCAATTCAGTGCACTGGATACATATATAGGATATTAGTGTATCGTTTTGTCACAATATAATAGGGACCAGTGTTGTTAGAAACAGGCCGGGTTTCTGACACATACGCATCCAACGTCGCTTCAGTAACGTACCGATCACTAGTAAATAGGAGATCATTAGTCGCTTAGGGTTGAAGATGTTGAAAATTTTAATATATTTTACATATTTTACATATGTATACATATATAGAAATATATTATATATATTTAAATATATCAACTTATATTTATATTTTATATTTCCCAAATTAAAAAAATTAGGAAATATTACTAATCCCACATTTTGAATAATATATTATATTTGACTTACGTTATTTGACAAATTTATTTGCCATAAAAAGTATTTTAATGCACTTTTCTCTAATTAACAATATAAAGGGTGTCTCAAAATGACCTGACATTTTAATTTATTAATAAAACATATTATTTATTTGAAAAGTACACATGTTTTTAGTTTAATATAAAGTACAAACATGGAGGTTATATGTGGAACACAATATCCGATAAATGGCCGCCTCGACTCTGTTTGCAAACGTTCATTCTTTTGACAAAATTTTCAATGACATTTTGGCATAATTGCGGACTAATTTCATTAATGGTACGTCTAATTTCTTCCTTCAACTCCGGAATGGTCTGTGGATCATTGGCATACACTTTTCCTTTCAGAAAACCCCAAAGAGAGAAGTCCAATGGCGTCAAATCGCACGATCTTGGTGGCCAATTCACATCGCCGCGGCGCGAAATAACACGACCATGAAACTTCGTCTGCAATAACTGCATTGTTTCGTCCGCAGTGTGGCAGGTTGCACCATCTTGTTGAAAGAATATGTCTTCCAAGTCTATGCCGTTCAATTCTTCCCATAAGAAGTTGGTTATCATGTCACGATAACGAACACCATTGACGGTAACCGCATTTCCCGCAGCATTCTCGAAGAAGTACGGCCCAATCACTCCTCCAACCCAAAATCCGCACCAAACAGTGACTCGTGGTGGATGCATGGGAAGCTGTTGGATCACTTGTGGATTTTCAGTCCCCCAAATTCGACAGTTTTGTTTATTCACGTACCCATTAAGTTGAAAATGCGCCTCATCGCTGAAGATGATTTTCTTCGAAAAATCACCATCGATTTGTTGATGCTCCAATATCCAATTGGCGAATGTACGGCGCTGCGCATGGTCTGCTGGTTGCAGTTCTTGTATATCCACCGTGTATTTCTCAAGTTTCCCTGCGTTTCGTCTTTTAACAATATATTCACTGCGTTCATTGAGTTTTATTCTAAATATATTCACTGCGTTCACTGAGTTCACTGCGTTCACTGACACTGAATCCTCAGTGTTATATGGTTTCTTCATTTTTTTTGCAGAATACTTAATCCCATTTGACTTAAACCGTCAGATGTTAAATCGGATTAATCTGATTTTGTGCCAGCAATTAATGTGGGTATTCTAATTTTTTATTTTTTTTTATTATTATTTTTGTTTTATCCATCTCGATATCCACTTCAATTTTTGAAGGAGATAATTTAGCTCTCTGTAGTTCTTAGTTGGGTTTAGCCTCCTTTCTCGGTAGTTCTTTCGTGTCTCGCAATAGTTCCAGTGAAAATCATTCATCTCGACCAGTTACCGCGCTCCGGGCGTCCCCCGGTAAAGTCCGTGCAGCAGATTGACCGGAAAACAAAGCGGAGCACTGTAAGTTCTAAATCAGGACGTTACATAAAATTGATGGCAGCGGTGGGATAGCCTAGGTAATTGAACGATTGATTTATCTCTTGAAATTTTGTCCTTTTATTATTACGATTAAGATGGCACATGTCACGCGATCACATTCTTCCACGCTTAGTGATGCGGAATTTGAGATTAGACAGAAACAATTAGACGAGAAAGAGAGACAGATTCGTGATCAGGCTGCCGCCGTGCGCCGAAAAGAGGAAGATTGGCAAAAAACAATATCCGAATCGATTGACGTAAATTCCCTTATGCAAATGCTGAACCAGATGCATTCTGAACTTTTGCAATTAAAAAAATTACCTGAACAGGTTCTTCACCTAGAAAAAAGTATAAATGAGCCTTCTACGAATTTGCCCACTCTTCGCGAGAAATTTAGCTCTACTCCTGTTGAGATTTCTACTCCTTCGCCTATATTAAAATTAAAAGATGTAATTGCTAACATCCCCAATTATGACGGGTACAAAATTTCCATATTTCAATTCTCTCGTGCTTGCGAACGCGCGCGTCGCTTATTGCCTGCCAGTCAAGAACCACAGTTAGTATAGTTAATAATAAGTAGTAATACTATGGGGGTTCTAACTCACGGATACAGCCGCATAGT
>NW_017304288.1:0-796 GCF_001594115.1 Trachymyrmex septentrionalis | reverse complement strand
AAAGTTTCTTGTCGAAGAAAAGAACTGTGGAGTCTGGACGTAACACCGCGTTGTTCATTAATTTATACAAATTTTTTTTGAAATCGTTTTTCGGGCGCGTTCTGAAATTTGTATTAAGTTCAATGTAATCGCGAAGCCATAGAGATTGCGCGAATTGTAGCACCCGATGGATCTTTGTTACGCGAAGACCATGACGAGTACATTGCTGCAGGTTGCGGCAGTGGATGACGTAACGCTGTTTATCGTACAGCGTCGCTAAAAGTTTATGTTCGCGCTTGCCGGGCGGCTTATCGCACGTCGGACAGAAGGGTAGTCAGTGTACCTGTAGGTCAGTGTGCCAGTCGTGTATATGCTGCGGATACTCGAGATCGATTTCGAGAATGTAACCGGTGGGCGAATCCAGAGCGATCGCGCTCGAGTCAAAGTTCGCAGCGTCTTCGACCCATTGAAATTTAGCGTATGGCAATGGTTGACACATCGCCCCGTATAAATTGTTAACGTCGTAGTACGTCAAGTACGACGGTTCCGACGGGTCGTACAAATGCATGTACTTGTTATTAGCCTGCACGTATCTGCCTGAACATTGACTGAGACCGCGTATACCGCGCTCGATGAACATGATCATGTCAATATCAGTGAGCAACTCAAATTTTACACACGTATGTTTTAACATCGCGTCCCACGTGAAACCAGGCAAGGTGTAATAATGTGCGGGATCGAGACTGTAACTCGCGACGCAACTTTCGCGGAAATTTTCGAAAATGTCGGCTAATAACAAGACATCGGTTTTCAAGTA
>NW_017304287.1:648-1234 GCF_001594115.1 Trachymyrmex septentrionalis | reverse complement strand
TCATTATTATATTTCTAAATTCTTTACTTTTAAAACAATTTGAAAAATTAAACTTTTAAAATTTTAAATTTTTTTCCTTGAGTGTAGTATTTAAATTTTTTAATTTAATAAAGATAACTAAAGACAATGTGGTCCGCCCTTTTAAGAAATTGCAATTGATGTATGACAAATATCCTCGTTTTGGAGATATTCGATGATGAACTTCTCATAGAGATGTCTAGCAATATGAGTATCCACCGCGCTCAAGAGATCGTCGAGCAAATAGACATCCGCTTGTCTATAAACCGTCCTCACGAGATTGATTCGCGCTCTTTGGATTGATTCTCGTGTTCACTTCGTCCATTAGCAAAAAATCCTGTAGAAATTAAGCGCACTTTAATAAATACGTGACAATAGAGATATAAGAATAATTGTAGATTTAAGCTGTAACTTAGAAAATACTCGTAATATAACATATAAATCCGTAATATAAATCGTAATATAACATATAAATCTCCAATCGATTGAATCGAATGATACTATTGATTCACTCAGCAGTATTAACCCTAGCGGAAAGTATCACGCGACGACGAACTGAAGTAAATAT
>NW_017304287.1:0-491 GCF_001594115.1 Trachymyrmex septentrionalis | reverse complement strand
TTTGATTTGCTTGATCTCCAACTTTCTGATTACTGATACAATCTGGCTAAACGGTTTCTCCCAGGCATACATCTTCACCACCTGAACCGAGAATTATTATCTCATAAATTTGTCGTAAAATTTTCTTATAAATGATACTTGGTTGTTAATATTATATTTTTATTCATCAGCTATATCGTTTAAGAATAATTAAACTTCTTGAGAAAATATTTGTATCCCAGCTATGAATTTGCTCATCAGTTGCACTCTTCGGTCAGTGGAGCAATCATGGCTCTGAATTTGTAATTCAAAAAGCTCAAAGTTTTTTATACTGGAAGGTCGATGTTCATCAACGGCCCGATGTCGACAAAACCTGAACCGACTTTTTGTCACATTATTGTTCCTATGATTGCAATCTGCAAATAAAAATAAAACCGGTTAAATTTAACAGACAATTATTTAAGGGCAATTTCAAAACAAGAGAAAAGAAGAGGTCCTACGTCTTTACAGTC
>NW_017304286.1:0-354 GCF_001594115.1 Trachymyrmex septentrionalis | reverse complement strand
TCACATGAGTTTGGAAGTATTTGCATTCCGATTATTAGGAGAGCTGGTGACGATGGTATTAAATTGAACATTGATGATTTGGATAAAGGAACAAGCAGAACAAAAATTAAGAACCGAAAAGAGAACCAAAAAAAAACGTAAAATTTTACCAGTTTGGTTACGGTTTCGGTATTGTAAACTTTACAAAATTTGGATACGGTTTCGGTTCACTAAAAAAAAGAGTTTCGAAACAATTTTCGGTTCCGATTCCAGTTCAATCCAGGCCCCGGATGTATAGCAAAATATATACATACATGAAAACTACCTGTGTACAAAATTAGGCTTGACATACATCGATTGTTAAACCAATAATCT
>NW_017304285.1:4670-10162 GCF_001594115.1 Trachymyrmex septentrionalis | reverse complement strand
AATATTTCTTATATTTTTTATTGTAATGTAATATTAAGAGGAATACATATTCACATTAAAAGACAATAATTAATTTTTTTAAAGGTATATTGCGGCTTTGAATGTGCGATTAAGCTCTTATAAAAAAATATGTGTCCCTTATTTTGGTCTGGAGAACAACATATTAAAAAGTTATCAAAATCGAAAGAGGACTTCATGTTTCCTTATAAGAATAAATAATAAAATGCTGGAAAAAAAATAAAGAACGTACCAGCGATGATCGATGTCGATAGTGAAAGGACAAGTAGTAGACAAGTCAAAGATACCAATCCAGTGGAGCAGGTAAGTCCACCATTGTAAAAATTATGGCGCATCTTTAAGTAATTTTTTGCCGGCCGCTTTATCTGGAATGGTAATAATTACAATTTGATTAAAATACGATCTTCAACGAGAGCAAAATGATACTATGTCCTTCGCTTTAACCCGACGTATTTTTGTTCAATGGTGAACTAGTAATAGGATTGCGATCATTATTCTCTGGAAAGTCGTCGGATTTAGCTAAAAGACATAAATAATACAACGAAAGCAGGAGATGACATCGATGAAAACATGATTATTTTTACACTGAGAAAAATATATACTAAATTAAAACAAATATTTATTTAAATAGTATCAAATAAATATTTACTCAGTAAAAAAATGAATGTTACATCAAATTAATAATTCTTGTATCAAATAAATATTGTATACTTTTGTATTTGATAAAGATTTAGTTTTTATTGTTTAAACAAATGATTTATTAAACAGAATATATTTTTTTAGTGTATGCATTGCGATAAATGCGATTGGCAAATGCAGGCAGTTTCACTGTTCTGGAAATTCTGACGTTTTCGGGATTCCTAATCTTTTATTTTATGATGTAAATCGAGATAGAGGGAAACCAAACTTTATATAGCTGTTCTTCAATATTATCTGCAGTCATGCAGAATAATAAAATAAATATAATGTCTTTTTTCCTTCAAAGATATGCCAAATATATTTATTTACTTTGATTTAAATAAAGGAACAAATTCGATCGCGCGAAAAAGTTTTCGCCAAAAGCATAATTTGTTAATTATTTATGAGATTAAAATTATATATAATTAAAAGCTACAGTTATGTTAAATGGAATCAAAATTTAAATCCACGCGGTTGAAATAAACGCACGCTTTAGTTCATAAAACACAGTTGTAGCATAATTGAAAAATTGAACAACAATATACTAATATTTCTGCATTTTCATACAAAATCAAGAAAATAGAATAAAAATTAATTTTCTTAGCTTTAAAAAATCGATTACAAGCTTTATTATACTCTAAAGCATGTTTTTCATGTTTTTCTATTAACGTTAATTATTGAGTAAATTGACTCTTATTTTTAGCATCAAGTTTCCATTGAATTGATATTTTTCTGAACTATTCATAGCGATTACGTGTGTTTATTCTCTCACAGTTGTAAGTCACTCATCGTCATCGGTATCTTCATAATTCCGAGATTTGAATCTTCAACTTTCTATATATTTGCATTATATAAATAGATTTTTGAATGCGTCATCATCACATACTTTTGTGAGAAAAATAGGAGGCGAGAAAAAGGAAACTGCTTATGAGACGATCAAGTTAGATGGAAGATCTCTTTCAGAAAAAAAATCTCACCGTTAGTCGTCGGAATCGTGTAAGTGAGAAAAGAAGTCGAAATACCAAATATACGCTGGAATAAAAAATGTGAGATGCGTTAATCAGACAGCACAAAAAAAAAGAAAAATGAGCGATATTGCACATATTCTCTTTACATCCTAGATAACAAAAAGTACAAAATCGACACATAAGATAGACGTTTTTAACATATTTAAAAAAAAATGTCTTTAAGACGTCTTTTAGTCTAAGCCCACAATCTTATTTTAAAAGGCCTTAAGCTCTAAAGTCGTAAGAAATTGACAAAATCACATAGTCGATTATTTTTCTCATATTCAAATGTATTGATTAATTTTTTAAGGCTTCACGGCTATGGCCTCTTAAAGCAAGGCTTAGACATCTTTAAGACGTGTTATGTCTCGTTTTTAAACAAGTATATTGTCTGGGATTTTTTGCATAACTAGAAAAAAGAAAGAATTTACTTGCCAATACAATAATTCTTATAACTATATAATATTAACTTACTTGCTAGACTCAAGACGATATAACGTACAACGATTCGTTCGTGGTCTTCGCGGACCTGCTGCTGCTACTGAACAAAACAGTCAAGTTGTGGAATCATGGGTCTTTCCTCTCTATCTGTCTATGTCCTCTCTCATCTCTCTTTAGAGTCTGACGTAGGATCTCACGTGACTTTATCACATGATCTACGACATATGTTTGCTATCAGTAATAAAATTAATAACTAATTTTAATTAATATCTGAACTTTTTCGAATGCTGTAGATTGTTCGACTTCCGTAATGACAATAAAGCGATAAGCACAATTCGATATAAAAATAAAAAGTAAGTAAAAATGAATATTAAAAAAATGACTTTGCTATTATATTAGTAAAAAATCATTATTGAAAAAAATGATTTTACAGTTGTGGCAAAAAATTAGCTAGATATGAAAAATTCCTGGGAAAAAATGTTTTTTATATAATTATATAAAATTATATAAAAATATATACAATTTTATATAATTCTATATGAATAAACATATTTTATATATAATTACATATAATTATATATATACTTACATATAATACGTCCCTTTTTATATACAAATATATAAAATTATGTATAAAATATTTTTTCCCAAGTTAGCTAAAATAAATAAATAACTAGCAAGCACTGCGGATACGTTATCTTATCAATATAGATGATAGAGACAAAATTTATATCTAAACTATTTGTCAAATTTATCAAGAAAGTCTGTTAGTAACGTTTCATTAGATGACTATGACCAGAAAAAAACCTGAGAAAAGACATAAAGGCCTTTTTTCTGTAACCGTAAAATGCTCTCGCACATTATATTGTCCTCTGAAGAAGATACAAACTACAGTATCTATTTTTTTTCGGTGCTTCTGAGATAAAAATAAATGGCTAAAATCGTTAAAATCTCTATTAATTTAATTTATTTCAGCAATTTATTTCCATCAGGAGCACCGTTAAAAAATGGTTATTTTTATAAATTATATATATATATATATATATATAATATATATAAATTCACAATGCAATATGCGAAATTTATTGAATTCTAAGCTATACTAACAATAAGTTAAAATATGATACTAATAAATAAAACAGTGATTTGTAATTTCTGTATTCTATATGATTTTGACATACGTATTTTGTTTCTGATTAATGAGGTAATAGTGCGGTTTAAAATGCAGAATAAGATGTAAATGATTGCAGAATTAAACGATTCAAAATTAATAAAAAGTAACAATATGTTTATCTTTTTAAAAATGTTGCGTACATTACGCGGATTTCGTGTAACAAAGAATTATTACGAACTAATTATTGCGTAACAACTTTACTAAACATTTTCTAAAGATGTCAAAATATATTTAAAATTGTTTAACAATTTTTATATATTTATAAAAGCGATGAAAATTAAAGTATATATTTTAAATAAAAAAATTGAAAGCGATGAAAATTAAAATATATATTTTAAATTAAAAAAATTAAAAGAGTTATTTAGTATTTAATATTTTAAATAACTACATTTTTTACTTATTTATTGTTTAATATTTTAAATAAGTTTCCGGAACCTATTTTATATTTTTTATTTTAAATAAGTCATATATCAGTTTTTTATCGATTCCTACAATTTTATATTTTAAATAAGTTTATGAAACTTATTATATATTTTTTATTTTATATAATTTGTATGTTATTTTACCGAGCCATGATTGGTATTACATGTAAGTTTAAAGAATTTCTGAAGTACAGAATAATTTACAATAATAGTAGTGTCTTAAATTAATTTATTAATTGAAAAATTAAATAATGATTAACAAGATATTTAGTACTTTGAGTCAAAGCTGTATTTAACACAAATTGTTTCACGATATTAAGAAAATGTATGAATCTTTATATGAAGAACATATACAGAATATTTTATCAACCTTTATTTAAGTATAATTAATACGTATAATCTAAACAGCGCCCGGCGAAAAGTGAGGGGAAGGTCGCGCGGCGAAAAGCGAGGGGGAGCGTGCCGGTGGTCGATACGTCATCACTTCGGCATTCGCTCAGCGACTTCAGAGCGAGTGGAATGTGTGGCATGGTCGTTCCGGGTGTCTACGAAAATTAGATATTCACAAACGCGAATTAATGATTAATTACGTAAGGCTGCCCTAATAGTAATGTTACCCTAATAGTAATGTTGCCCTAAAAGTAATGTTGCTCAACCAAGGTGTGTATTAAGAGTTATACAAGTATCTCAATCTTATTTATTACTCTCTTTGATTTTTACATTCAAATAAAGATTAATAATAAGTTATATATTTTTTAAATAAAAATAAACGCAAACATTTTTTAAATTATAAAACAATTTGGACTAAATATAATAATGGATATAAATAGAATTCATATTATATTGTACATTTACGGATATATAAATTAGAGATATCTAAGGGCGGTATTTATAGTCCGTTCTTATTTCAAAACTGTTTAAGTAATGTCTTAAGACGCTAATATGTGGTCTTCTGATTGTGACTTCTTAAAATTGTACTTAAGACGGTCTTGAATATAAGCTCTAAGTATAAATACCCGCCTAAGATGAGTTGTATGAGTAACGAATTTAAGAAATGAAACATAAATCGTATAATAAAGCATCATGTAATATTCATCGAAGAATATTAAAACGCAACGAGATTATTTTACTGTTTTTGTAATATGTGTTAACGGTAATATTTCGACACAGGTAGATGATCGGCGCGCGACCTTAAGGAGGGGAGGGGTGGCACGGAGCGGCGCGTCATGTTTACGTTGCTTAGTTACGGCGCAGTCATTTCGTTATCGAAGGTCGTACAAGATAGCCGTGTCGCGTGCGACTTCTTTTCACATTACTTTTTGAAATCTTTTTCGCGAAGAATGTCTAATATAATACGGAACTTTGTACCTTATGAATAATTAATCATGTAATCGTATTATGTGAATATTCATAAAATATAACATTTCGTATTATACCTAGCACTTTTTGCGATTATTATATGTTTCGAAAAGAAATATAAAGAAGAGCGACATGCGACACGGCTACTTGTCTGTACAAACGGTATCACACGCATCATAAAAAGGTAATGCTGATATGAATACTCTCATACACAAATAACGCAATTTACAATGCTTTCACAATTAATATAATTTAATGATTTAATTAATTTTTTGTTTGTTTGCACCTTTTACAAAATCCGTTAAAAAATTAACCTTGGAAAAAGTAACTTTGGAACGATTTATCGTTAATAAAAGAACCATTTCTCTTTTTTATTAATTTCTAGCCTATAAT
>NW_017304285.1:0-4284 GCF_001594115.1 Trachymyrmex septentrionalis | reverse complement strand
TATATATATATATATATATATATATATATAATATTCTCTATAGTAATTATATATATAATAATATTCTCTAAAGTAATTATATATGTTATCTAAAATAATTATATGTTTGTTTTAAAGAAGATCTTGCAAAAATAAATTTGTATAAAATTTAAATAATATTATAAAATTTTATATAAATTTATTTTTGCTAAGAACTTCTTTAGAGAATATATATAATTAATTTAGAAAAAATGTATAATTATTTTAGATAATATATAATTGTTTTATATCTAATTAAATCATGGGTTAAAAAAATTCAGTGCTTACAAAAATTATATTTTCAAAATTGTATGATTATTTTCAGCAAATTGCATGCGTTCATATAGCAATTATTTTTTTAAGTAATGATTATAAGTTATTTCTTTACTCTGTTTTAATTTGGATTTTAATTTATTTGTTACAGAATCATTGTACCGACATTAACAAATGTAACTCTATTGTTGCGCATCGGGTCGGTGAGTAATGAATCAACATTTTTATTAGGGTAACGGACGTGTGATAATTTTATTAGTATATTATGTACATAGCTGAATACATGCATAGATTTAATAACAATATACGGACAAATGTATATTGCATACGTCCGTTTCCTTAAAATAAACAAGTTAAAACTGATTAGGATAAAGTTATGTATGCCCGATTCTCTGGCGAATTTTAGAATAGATCCATCCAGTTTCTAAAGATTAGCGTTAGAAAACAGAGTAATTTTAGAAAACTAAATTTGAAGGGGAAATTAAGCGGGATAATATGACCAAGTGTGAACTTATAACTAGAGCATTGATTTCTTTATTTGCACAATTGTAAACTTATACATACTACAACGTGTTACTTAGAGCCTACGTATAATAAACTTAAATGATTAATGCACTGTATATACAGAATCATACAAACAGTTGATCCTTAACGAAAAAAATCTCGTCGGTGTGTAAGCTTTTCCCACACATCTTTTCTCTTCTCTTCTGCATCAATTACTTACTTATCAATAAATTATGGCGCCTTTAGCAGTTATATAAATAACGATAAATTCTTCGGTGTTTTCTGTACACGAGAACGACGGTGCGCGAAAGATCGGCAGTTTTCTGCATGTGATTCTCGAAAAAGATAAAGTTGCAGCGATGGAATTACGAGCTGTCGCACAGACATTCCGTTGATAGTGATTCCGTTTCTATTGGAAACTGATTTCGGCCTCGTAATGTCCGGATCTGTCATACATTCTTCTTGAATGGCCGCCGTATCTGTTCCGAATACATACCAATTTATATAACATAATATCAATCCTATTTATCTCTTATTTTACTTTTTTAATCCTATTTATTTAATAAATAGAAAATAAATTTTGCTCTCACACAGAAGAAAATGTTACGGTTGCCACAACCAGAAGTAATGATATTTTTCGCCCATCAATACATCTGATTGTGATAATCGTAAGATAAATGTATTCTTCTTTATAATTATAATCGATAATATGCCAATCTTACAGTTATCACAATCGTACTACAGTTCTTATAACAAAAAAAAATGTATTGATAGGCGATTTTTGGTCGTGACAACCGTAGCCGTTTTTTTCCATGTGTACCATATATACATTATACATCTTAATAAATTTTCGATTTATTGTCTATAGTATATTTTAAAATAGTTTTAAGTAATTAACTCTTTGTGAACCGACGACTCCGTTTGGAGTCACTCTTTTATTTCATAAATTGCTTGCTGAATTTTATGAAGTTTGGCCTGTAGGATAATTTGATAAAACTTTATTCGAATTAAGGTAAAAATTAAAAAATTCAAAATAGCGAATTTAGTATGACAAACGGAATTTCAAAAAAGTAATTTGATTATTATAAAATTCAGTTTTAGGAAGTTTTTAATTCCGAAGTAACATCAAGTTTCCACACTTTCGCCAAAGTGTACTATAATATAAAAAAATAGGTACTGATTTCCAAACTGACTTTTAAACTCTGATTTTGAACATTAGAACCTCCTTTATGGAGATTACTGTTTTTTTTAAAATTCGATATCTTTAGGCTATATTCAAACTAAAAAATATTAAGAATCTTCTAAAACCAAGTAGCAAACAATAATCAGATTATTTTTTTGAAATTTAAATTTTAGAATTCTGAGACTAGAATCGAATTCGAAAATCCTCTTTAGAAAGCAAAGTTTTCATTAAGTTAATTTATTAGAAAGCTCCGATTCTCAAAGGATTAAAATTAGTTGATTTCATAAAGTTGTTATTTAACATCACAGATTCAAACATGAATGGGATAATTCGCATTTTACACTGCCACTGTAAAAAAATTACATGTAAAATTACAACAATTATAATAAATAATTTTAAGACTCATTATTAAATATGTATCTTTATATAGATATACCTAAAGTCACAACTTACAAATAACATTATTTTTTTATAGCAATTAAACAATTGACGAAAGTAAATTTACAATTAAAGTTAAATTTATAGAAATCTTTACATTTTAATTTGCCAACAAATTTCATAAAATTTTTTTAATAATAAGTTATTTTATTGATATGTGTAAAAATATAGATAAATATTATGGTATATTACTATTATGTTATATGTATAATATTACAAAAATTTGTACATTTACATAGAAATTATAAAATATAGTATTATTATTGTGTAATTTTCTGTCAAACATAAAAAAATATTTATATACAATTAAAGATAAAAGTATTAATTTTTATCAAAAAAGCACAATTTTATATATTTCCATATATAGACTAGCTTTTTTACATTCGGTTCCTTGAATTTAAAGGACAAATCTTATGGAAAGTGAATTTCGAATTGCTCGAAAATTTGATATATTGTAGATTTTGTTCTCCTAATAAAAAATCTCCATGGGCACGACTCCTTCTAATAAACTGTTTGACTTCTACGAGGCGTCATTTTTCAAAACGAGCTAATACTCGTACTACAATATTTTCAACGAATATGGTGCATTCTTACGTCATTACTTGCTCTTTCTATGCATATATTTTTAAGTAAAAAAATTACAAGGATAATATTGACTTATTTGTTTCTTACAAAAAACTATAAGGATATCGAAGTCGACAACTTGATTTTTTAGATTTAAATTAACTCTATGTTGCTTCACGTCTAGAGCACGGAATTTTTGGCACGATTATGAGGCGCGCATGAAGAACCGCTGCACGCTTTGTTTATACGAATAGACCGTGCGCCAGTCGAAATATTGCTATTTCATTTCAATGAACATCCAGCTTATATGCAGTGAATCTTTGTGCACGTCCCAAGATTGTGTTTGAATTCCTGCGATCTATTATGTATTTCCTTTCAGAACTACTCTTCAAATCAGTTGTTTTTACAAGTAGTTTTACAAATAATTCTTTTTAGAGCTACTTTTTACAACAGTTGTTTTCATAACTATTCATACTAATAATTCTTATCAGTTAAATATTTCTTTCTTGTAAGAAAATTATATTTTTTAAATATATATATAATAAAAATTCATTTTTCTATTGAATTTTATAATACAAAACTTACAATAATCAAGTACTCCGATTTGTGAGAGGCGAGGGTACTCACAATAATCAAAAGCACCCTGATTTGTGAGAAACAATCAGGTGAATATTATCCTTATAACTTTTTAGTTAAAAATATATATAGAAAGTGCAAATAATGCACCGTACACATTGAAAATAAGAAATTGTAGTATTAGTCTATTTCGAAACGTGACGTCTCGTGGAGGTTAAACGGTTTATTGCAGAGAATCGTGCCTGTGGAGACTTTTTATCAGGACAACAAGATCCTACAACGCAGTGTCATTTCATGGAATAAAAACGCTATCAAAATAGAGAATTTATTATTGTTTCGCGATAATTACGGATAACAATTATTTTAGTTTAATGTAACATTTTTGCTTGAGTATAACTCTCGGTTATTCTTCGAACGGTATTATACGAGTCATAAAAAAGCAAAGCTGATAAATACTCCCATGCAAATAACGCAATTTATGCAATTCCTACTTTCACAATTAATATAATTTGCATAATTAATAATTTAATTAATTTTTTGTTTTTGTGCATCTTTTGCGATACGATAAAAAATTGAGAGTAACTATTTATTTGAAACTATTTATCGGTAATAAAAGAAATATTTCTCTTTTTTTATTAATCTCTCATTCCATTGATTTTGATCATATCTTACAGATATAAGAGATTCAGCCTTTTTATCTGCTCTAAATTTATTTCGCAATGATGACA
>NW_017304284.1:572-794 GCF_001594115.1 Trachymyrmex septentrionalis | reverse complement strand
TTATTTTGTAATATACGTTAATATTTTAATTTAATACGTTAATATTAGACAGTTAGCTAGATGATTGGCATGCGGCCTTGGGGTTGTTTTGACGTAGAAGGACGAACGGGCGGGCGACGCGCCATGTTTACGCTCAGTTATCACGCAGTCATTCCATTTCCGAGGCTCGTACAGGCAAGTGGATGTGCCCGTGCCGCTCTCCGCTAAATTATTCTTTTTAAA
>NW_017304284.1:0-446 GCF_001594115.1 Trachymyrmex septentrionalis | reverse complement strand
TAATCATGTATCACAGAACAGATACCTCGGTTCATTTATTTGGAATTAAAACGGGATGGAAAACGGAATTTATTACTACTTCGCGACAATTACAGATAATAATCATGTTTGTTTAACGTAAAATTTTTCTCTTTGTGCCAGAATACAATTCAATTATATACTTTGAATAGGTATTACAATAGTTATAAAAAAGCAACGTTACTAAAAATTATCACGCAAATAACGGAGTTTACGCGATTCCTTCTACAATTAATATAGTTCCTGTAATTAATAATTTAATTAATTTTTCGTTAATTAGTGCATCTTTCGTGATATGATCCGATAAGAAATTAAGCGTAACTTTGAAACTGTTTGTCGCGCGAAAGACTTTTATAAATGAATAGTCCGCGCGCGTTTATGTAGTGTTCTATTCGCGAGTGTTTTACGCGAGTGTCCTGTGCGAGAGG
>NW_017304283.1:0-567 GCF_001594115.1 Trachymyrmex septentrionalis | reverse complement strand
CCTGTTCACGTAAGTTCTCATTGAGATTAAAATTGGACAATTTATAAAGAATTGTTAGTGTTTCATATATCTGAAATTATTTTAATGTATTATAAAACAAAAATTTGTAATAAAACTATAAACTTTGCATTAAATGAATAAGATTTCGTCATGTGTAATATTATTGTTGCTGATGTTATTATTTTAACTATAAATAATTATTAATGCTTTTAATCGACTGTAACTATACCTTATAGTAAACAGTTTGACATACGTAGTTTAATGTGAGAAATAAAATGCTATACAAATTGAAAATAAAATACGAATTTAAATCCCTGATAATACTATTAAATGTCCATATAATCTGATGCTTCCAAGCAATTGATACATTGATAGATATAATGATATAGCTGCAATAAAGTACCATATCATTTGTATTAATATTTGTACTTTGTTTATTATGTTTAGTTTGCGTGATATATAGCATAGTTGTAAATGGACGTGCTTGTAAATAAAATGTAATTATTATAATTAATCAAACCGTGAGACATATACAAGAGACATATACGACAAGTACTAAGCAAAATA
>NW_017304282.1:0-571 GCF_001594115.1 Trachymyrmex septentrionalis | reverse complement strand
GATTCTGCAACAGTTTTCTTCAAATGATAACAGAAAACCAATGCTGTCCGCAAATCGTAGTTCGTAGGCACAAAACTCAACATGTTTAAGGTTATAAAAAAATATACCGGTGTATGGAACTTGGATTGTTGTGTGTTGAAAATCTTCGTCAGCTGTTAGAGAGAGATGATGGCGCTGCAGATGCGGTCTTGCGGTCCCTAAACTGATAGCTAGTGCCATATATAGGGAAATTCCGGTTTCATACTCTACACCTGGTATATATATATGTGATTAAGAGAATCAACCACTATAATTTACACTAAATTATAGTGCCGCGCCCGAACCGTCTCTTCAAAGGGTGGCTTCGAAGCCGGGCCTACCGGGAGGCGCGGAAACTCTTGGACGAAGAGTACAAGAGATACCTCGGGAAGAGTCGTCCGGTCGAGGATCATTTACCACCACTATCATCCTCGTCACCTCCGGCTCCACCGGCTAATCAGGCTAAGGTTATAGCTCCTCCCCTTCGATCACCTTCACCTCCTCAACTACCTCCTTCTCCTCCCCCTCGAACTCCTTCACCCGCGTTTTCTGA
>NW_017304281.1:0-916 GCF_001594115.1 Trachymyrmex septentrionalis | reverse complement strand
TTCCTCTCCCTTTTTCTATTATTATTTTTATTTTTATTATTTTTGAATATTCTTCTCTCTCTCCCCTTTTTTTTTGGAATTTTCTTTATTTGTTTTTTTTTTGTATTCATTTTTATTAATCCCGCATATCCGTCATACTATAATATTGATCTAAACACGCAGTCTAAATAATACAAAAAAAATAAAAAAGGATAGATAAAAGGTTCACATCATACTTATGAATCTAAGTTGGTATATGTAAGTGTTACAATTATGACTATAATAATATACGAGTAATCAAAAAGATCAAGAAAATTCTATATAATAATGGTATACGGGTGATTAACGGATACAAGATATAGAGTATATAAAGTGTCTTAATATAATCATCATAAGGATGACGATGTTGACTTATATTATTATTGGATGCCGGGTATTGCTGGCACTATTTTTCCATCAGTACGCTGAGCGCATCCCATGGCGATGAGCAGATCTTGCAGGCTGCCCACTTCATCTTTGCTTTCACGCTTTAATTCAAGCGTGATGACAACACCGTAGGTTTCTACGGGCTCGAGGATCCGCATCCATCCTTCTCTCCTTCCTAGCAGAGTCCTAGTGAGTGCTCTACTCTTCCGGGGCCACCTGGGTCTTAACCCGATGGGGCCAAGGTGAGCAAGTCCCCATGGAATGGCTTGCCAATCCATCTCCCGAAAACGATCCTCCAATATGTACATATCGGTGATCGGGCGTCGGATGACACGGCTCTAGTCTTTTAATGCTACTACGACCGTATCTTTTCCTTTGAGGTTCATTACCACCCCCCGTTGCCAAGTTTTTCCTTCGCATACCGCGACGTATTCGTCTGGCAGCACATGGTCGTGAATCAGCCCCCGTCCTCTTCGTGCCATACGGCGTGAGAGATCTTCGAGTAGTTCTT
>NW_017304280.1:0-827 GCF_001594115.1 Trachymyrmex septentrionalis | reverse complement strand
GGTCGAGACACAAGTTCAGTGGGCCTGAGTGATCTGCGCTGCAAAATTTCCATTATACCACAAGAACCTGTCCTCTTTTCCGAAAGTTTATGTTACAATCTGGATCCGTTTAACCAGTACGATGATTTGAAGCTGTGGGAGGTGTTGCGGCAAGTCGAGCTGAATGATGACACGCTGGACCACGATATCTTCTCTGGCGGTCATAACTTCAGCGTCGGTCAGAGGCAACTGATTTGCCTGGCCAGAGCCATCTTGAGAAACAATCGTTTACTCGTTCTCGATGAAGCTACGGTCAACATTGATTCGCAAGGAGTCTTTACGATTCTTTAGGATTGTATTTAAATATCATTTGGTGAAGACAATAAATTTTGATTGATTAATTATATATTAATAAATTCTCCATAGTAAATGAAGCCACAGTAATCGCAACAAAGTCATGATGATGTGCAAATATTTACCTTGTCGGTGTGATACGACAGTAAAATCATTATACTGTGCAAATGTCCGCTTTGTTACAAGTGTGACATCATTATACAGATGAATTAAAAGTTATTCATTATGTTATGACACATACAGATCAATATAATAATGTGGTGTAGCCTTTGATGATTTTACAGTAATATCACAAGTGTTGTAATTATTGAGAGTTTATTATAATAAAAACGTGACCTTTTTGCTATGAAGTATAACAATAAATTACCATATGTAAATAATTCAAACTTTCTATTATTAAATTGCTACTTTTGCAAATAATTACGAATGATATAAAATATTTTCACGGTACGTTACAAGAGTACATCAAGTTATGGTCGGGTACGATAACATTT
>NW_017304279.1:534167-535067 GCF_001594115.1 Trachymyrmex septentrionalis | reverse complement strand
TCCGACAACATCGTTTGTACGCACTTTCCAAGTTTTTCGATCGTGAGATTGCGAAAAAAATACACAAAAATGTTCAACAACGCGGATATCGAAAATTATCTCATGGAACAGGATGATCGTGATGAACGAAGCGCGAAGAAGAAGAAGAAAACATTCGACGATTTAACTGGTAAAAATCCAGATAAAGAAAACAAATCAAGTAAGTAAGTATTTTTTTCTTTGCGTCTATTTTTTCCATTAATTAATTTTTTTTCTTTAATTACAGACATCAAATCGCAAATCGTCCTATCGTATGCATTCTCGAGAGAAGATATCCGTTGACTGTAACTGGCTACAAATACTTGAACATTGGTATCAATGTCAAACTCCCTTCTGAAGTAACCATTATTTTGGGGAATTGTCACGGTAAAGAGATCCCGCTTTTACCGGACATCTGGAGAGAGCTCCTCGAACAAAAACACGTCATTTTGCAGTACGATGAGAATAATAGAGGAAGTTACTAATAGTAGGTAGAAAAAAATAGAGTAAAAAAAGCCATCCCCAATGTACGTTGGAAATCTAACGTTACGTTCCGGACAAATCAATAATCTACCAATACTGCGTCTAGAAACAAGTATAGCTTGTTGTTATATCCCGATAAAACTCCCTACCTCTTTATTATTAAACAATTTATCTTATATGATTTATCTCTAGTTTAGGTTTAACCGTCTCCTTATAAAAGGACCTTCAGTTCCTTTTTTTTATCAACATTCCAACACAGCACATAACTCACGCTCGTAAACCTTATGCGTCACATAGACAAAAAATACCTAACCGACAATCTTTTCCGTTGAGAATCTTTATCCAGAAAAATGTTAAACAATAGTATATATGTAATAATTATGTAATAATTAAGTAATA
>NW_017304279.1:518712-525928 GCF_001594115.1 Trachymyrmex septentrionalis | reverse complement strand
TATATATATATATATATACGTTTTGTAAATCTAGTAATAATATTTTATTTAAATATAAATGTAAATTACATTATAAATGAAGATTACCAGCTTCCATTTCTTTTAAATTACCACTCGTATTTATTTCCCTCTAATTCCTGAGATCGCACGAGCTCCTGGGTCAAAAGGATTAAATTCTTTGACCCAGAACCGACGTTTGCACTGTCCATCGGAACAGGTGTCTTAGCGTCCTTTCGGGACGTTGACCCATATTCCGGGACCGAAAAGCGTGCAACTCACAGGTGTTCGCTTCTCCGCGTATATCTATGAGATTGAATCTAATCGTCCTTTCATACCCTCTCCATTCTCACTCATTGTCTCCTTGACCAAATTTTAAAGCTTTGGACGTAACAGTATATTAAGTAAAAGAAAATAATTTATAATGATTTTTAATAAAGCGCTATATTTTCTTATAATGAAACTGTACAAATGTTACTTAACCTTGCAGAAATATGCATTTATCGTTAGTGTCTAATTTTTTCCAACATTTATTAATAATGTACGATGTTTAGCATCACATGAAAATATTTTTATCAACCTTTAGCTGCAGAATTAATGCAAAATGAGGCTGCACACCCGACATTTTGCAATTACTTTTAATAATCTTTTAATAAATCATAATCTTCAATAAAATCTTTTAATAAAAAATAATCTTCAAGATTAGAAAGATGTATTTCGATCACGTTTTTTTGCTAAAATGTAGGCGCCAAAAAGATATAAACATTACCTTCAATTTTTTGGAATTATGTGATTTTTAAAAATATAATTTCTGTAATTATTCTTCATATAAAAGTATTAATGTGATTTTTTTAAATATGATTTCTGTAATTATTTCTCATATAAAAGTATTAGATAAATATCAAGAAACAGATATCAAGAAAAAATAGTTTATGAAGCATGTTATATTTTTTTCTGACACACATTAAATATATTGTAAATTATTAACTTTTTGATAATCTTACCTTTTTATGAATGGTATAACAAGGTAAAGTAAAGACAACACAGTTACTTTAAAAAAAATTTATAAGTAAAATAAATGTTTTATTAATAGCTAACTGTTTTCTTTACACCAATTGATTCGTCTCATTATTCTGTTTATAAAAGTATGAAAGTACGATTATCAAAAAGTCAATAGTGTAAGAAATTTAAAGGAAAAATAGGCACAACAAAGAAGCTATCAGTGTCAAGGTTGGCTCGGTGACAAGACGGAAATCTATCAATATGAAGGAGATCAGACCTCGATTCGAATCCCGGAACGCCCTGATATTTTTCTCGTGTTGTCGCTTATTTCTTACAATAGTGTACGAAATATTTAATATTGCCTGTTGTTCAAGACCGCGCGAAGAGATCGACCAAGCGCGATTAATGGACACTAATGTTATAGCACAAAAAAGGAAAAACGCAGTTTTAATTCACAAAAGGTTTATGTATTGGGTGGTCCGGAAAGTCCGTGCGGATTTTACAATGAAAAATTGTATATACGATATCTTCGTCAAAAATGAACGAAATTTAAATTTAAAAAAAGGGTTTTAAAGCTTGAAATCTCTACTTTTAAAAGCTTATCACATTTTTTAAGTTTATATGAGTTTGATAATTTTTACATACCAAAAACTACGAGCTGAAAAAGATAAAAAATTTTCTTTTCACTTTGGGGGTCTCTCACGTGCCCAAAAAAAATTTACGAAAATTTTCGACTACCCATCGTGAAAACTTAAAGCTTTCCCTACAAAATCATTTTTTAAAAATGTTCCTATAATTTTTTATTTCTGAGTTATTCGCGAGTTAAGTAAAGAAGCATTCTGATTTCGATTGCTCATAACTCCGATAAAAATCATCATATCGCAATTTAAAAAACAGATTCTTAAAGCTGAAACTTTGCTCTAGCGAATGACATAATCGTAATGAAAATTTCGCAACAAATAAAAAAACTTTTGAAAAATCAATGAAAAAATCCGCACGGATTTTCCGGACGACCCAATACAATAAGAATCTTATTTTAGCATATGTGAGAACACAAACAATATTAGAAATTAAATGCTTATAATGGTCTAAGCTGAATCTTTAATGCTGTAGACATCTTTAATGTTATAAATATTTAATTTCCAGTTCTTTAATAAGTATTTAATTTCTATATATTATACAATGTCAAGTTTACAGATAGTGATGTAACTTTAGAAACATTTGTGCAAAATGGAAAATTCCTTCACGGAGCTTTACACAAGAGACGATTTCACATCATCTTACGAAATGATTTTCTCGACGTTATTCTAAAGGCGGTTTTCTTGGTAACAACGAACTGCGATATTCGTCGCAATCAGCAAATTTAAGAATCAGATCAGACAAAGCACCTCTCAGTCAATTGCAAATAAAATTTCGACAAAATCAAATTGTTGATTTTGTCCCCTCAGTATTCATAGCTATTGACAGATCAGACTGTTTGTCATGAAAAGAATCGCATTAGACATGCGCGACAATTAGAATGAGTGATTGAAGGCAGAGCGAGTTATTTCGTTTGCTCAACATGTCTGCGAGCACTCTCCAATTGTCGGTAGATTTGAGCAACCGTTGAGAAAATATCAGATATTGTGTGTATAACATGAGCTTTTTTTTTGTTAATTAAAGAAAAAAGCGCTATTAAAGATTATCGTTCATTTCTTTCTCGAAGCCCTTATTATACACAAAAAAAAACTAAATTATTACTAAATTATTTTATTGCGAAAAAATCAATAATGCGGCGAATCTAGGAATCTTGAACATTTCCGTCCACCTGATATTGTTGTGACGAAATAGATCTACTTTTCTCTAAATTGTAGATGTCACAGAGAGTGTCGATTTGCATTAATGCGGTCTATACTATAGTCAATTGATACTATAACGGCGAGCGATCACGTGTTGATACGCCTGTTTTCACATGTTACGTAGTGTGTCGCGAAATATTTATGTGTAAAAATTATTGTTCTACAACAGCGGAATCGGCATATTTAACAAAATGCATAGTGCTATATATATTGACTACGCGAATGAGTGATAGTAATAATAAAGTGATTAGTGTAATGATACAATATAAATGAGAATTGACATCGAGGCATACAATTTGGTAAGGAAAATAAAGACAATAGTAACATTGAAAATGTAAAAAAGAAAAAGAATGAAAAAAATGCGAAAATATCGTATTGTATAATAGAAATACTCGGAAATTAGCAAGGAACCTTTTGATAAATAGTAAATATCGGTTTATTGCATCTTCGGGCGGTGCAGTCGTGTCGATATCTGCTGACAGCAGCTCCACTTTGATCAAAGGCCGAACGAATTCAAAGGAGGAGATGCGGACCATTACCACAGGCTACGCCGTCATCTCCGGGAGGCAACTTGGTGATCCGAGTTAAGGACCATCTTCTCGGTGATCTCAAAAGCGAACTAGGCACAACGATCCAACACAGGTAGTGCTACTTGTTCGTTCGGACGAATGTGGCTAGGATGTGGAGATATTCGCGAGACTACTTCTACCAGAAGATCACACATTTTTTGGATGAACTGCCACCGGAAAAAAAAGTCCGCCCTTTCCATCATCGATGACTCAGGAAAAGCGAATAACGGAGCGCCGATGAGCAAGTGTCCGGGCATCAGATCAGAGGTGTTGTCTGGATCGACAGTGAGTGCTCGTAGCGGTTGATAATTCAAACAGGCTTTTATCTACGTGAGTAATGTAGTTATTCCCTATAGCTTCCTTGAAAGTGAGCTTTATCCCCTATAATTTGTAGGTGATAAAAGAGATTTCACTACTGTTTCCCAAAGGCCCTCAAAATGCGATGCCAACAGAGAGACAAAATGCCATCTAATTCTCTCTATAGATGCTGCCTGGATAATGTGACAGCCATCGAATGATGAAGCCCAAAAAAGCTCCTTTAGCTGTTTGTCGGCTCCAATGAAGTTCGTACCGCAGTCCAAAAATATATCCGAACAGTATCGCCCCGGTCAGACAATATCGACCTCAATGTGAACCACGGGATGTGAATCGACGAAGTGCGGCTAGGAATGCGTCCGTGGTATAATCGGAAACGGTCTCAATGTGAACGCCTTTGGAACAGAGGCACACAAAAATAACAATGAATGATTTGTGTGCACAGTATTCTCGCCCTTTGTTCGTTCGAGTGAAGATGAATCCAGCGTAATTGACATTAGTTTGAAAAAAGGAGCCACCTTGCGTGACCACCTTGCGTGCATGTCACGCATCGATGCAGCCATTGCTTAATCACGGCTTAGCTTCGTGGAATCCAAAATCAAAGCCGAAGCATTTCTAACGTCAGTTGAACTTCTCTATGGAGAGTGCGGCGGTGATAAAAGTCCACTAGTAGGCAAGTGGGCCTTGGAGGTACGATCAGCAGGGTCGCTCACCCGGAGTAATCTGTCAATGTTCAGCTTTCTTAGCTGACTCTGTCCGGGAAGCTGTCTGGGTAGCTGTCCGTAATGGCAGCGGCCTCGGTTGGGTAGTGCAGGACCAGTCATAAAACTGACTAAGAGTCCCATCGAGCTTATCGAAGTTCAATGATGGTTCCTTTTGTTCTGAGTCGGGTTGATCTCGATAATGGCACCAGCAGAGACCAGGAGGTGATTCTCAGAAGACAGTGTAGTGATGAGAATCTGACAAGTAGTTCAGGTTCACTAACACCTTAGACGGCTGCCATGTGCGTAGATATTCTATTTTCAGGCAGATCGTCTATAGAAATCTCATCACTCGCACTTAGTCACTACTTAACGTCCTTATAAAGTCAGGCTGGATCCGTCCACCAGAGGAGATGATTGACGAAATTGTTTGGTGCAATGCCTCTGCAGGCACAATCAGCTGGGTTTTCTTTTTCCGGAACGTGATACCATCGTGCTTCCGGTAACTCTTAGATTTGCAACATTTTATTTGCTACGTATGTTTTTCGCCGGAAAACGTATCCTTGAATCCAATGAGGAGGATGACCTTAGGGTCAGATCATAAGGTAACAGACGCTATGCAAACTCAGAACGATATGTGAATGAACAATTAAGTTGGTTAATAAAAAAGCGACGCAAAGTTCTAATCGCGACAGTAAAATCGATTTAATTGGCGCAACTTTGCTTTTTGCCATAAGCAGGCAGATTGTGACACTGCTTTGATGACGCAAAGGTAAACCATGGCGGCATAACCTCGCACGAACAGCAACGCCGTGCAACTTCAAATGAAAGTTTTTGTCACCAACCAGCAGCTAATATGGAGGTGTTGGAATTGCGGAAATTCGTCGAAGAATAATTGTCACTGGACATCAGTTGCCAAAAGTCCTGTTATCGCAGTTCTTATTCAGTCTATTTCAGACAATTGAAGCATAATCGATGTGTCTCAACGATGATCTTGTGGTCGGATGCGGATTTCGACTTGAAGTTTTCGCACATCATGATATTGTGTTTTCCTTTGCATAGAATGCATTGTGACAAATCGGCAGTGCATTTCGCGTGGTGCGATTTCGCGGTTCACAGTGAATTTCCGGAGATTTTATTTAACCTTGGTTTTGCAGCGTTGAATGTGAGCGTTCGTTTCGTTATAAACTCGTGTTGCGACTTGCACTTCGCCCACAGTTTCTCGAAAAGATTAATGCGAGTTTCAACAGCGTGGAGGGTGATGTTTTCAACGCCTATTTTCTTCAGGTTTGATACTTCGCTTTGAGTGCAAGGCAGACGGATTCATGCTCATTCAATCGTATTTTTTCAGTCACTAAATGCGATAGAGACACTCCCGAAATTGTTGAAATCGATAGAAGAATTTGGCTCAAAATATCAAAAGATATTCGAGAACACCCGAAAAGGGCGACTCAAGTACGATTAATAGACACTAATGTTGCAACATAAAAAAGGAAAAACGCAGTTTTAATTTTTCTTATAATTTAAATAAAACTTAGTTTTAATTCACAAAAGGTCCATGTACAATGTCAAATTTACAGATAGAGTTTTGTAATTTTAGAAACATTTGCGCAAAATGGAAAACTCTTTCACGGAGCTTTACATGAGAGACGGTTTCACGACGTTTTATAAAACGATTTTCTCGACATTATACTAAAGGTAACAACAAACTGAGAAGTACACGATCAGCGACGAATTTAAAGATGCAATCAAACAAAGCATTTCTCAGTTAATTGTCAATGAAATTTCGGCAAAATCAAATTTTTGAGGTGTCACTTCGGCGCTCATAGCTATTGGCAGTTCAGATTTTAAAAAGAATCGCATTAAGCATGTGCGATCAACAATCAGAGAGAGAATGATTAGTGGCAGAGCGCGAGTTATTTCGCTTGCTCAACACAATTGCGAGCGCTCTCTGATTGTCAGTAGACTTGAGCGGCCGTTAAGAGAATCAAATATTGTGCGTACAATATGAGTTTTTTTTTGTTATCAACTAAATAAAAAAAACGTCATTAAAGATTATCGTTCACTTTTTTAACTTTCTCGAAGCCCCTGTTATACGCACAAAGAAAAATTTATCGAATTCTTTTATTGCGAAAAAATCAATAATGCGGCAAATCTCGTGATCTTGAACACATTCCAATATGTACCAGATATTAAATGTTTCAATATAAAATATTTTGTAAACTGTTTTGATTTCTTGAGATATATCTACTGTTACTTTTATATGCAGAATAATTAAAGTATAATCACACATTATTTAACAAAATTCGTTTAATCGCATTTAAAAAAAAAATAAAAATGACTTTCACATGTTTTCTTGACGCATTTAGTTAGAAAAATAACATTGTGACCAAAATATATTCCCCTCAAAATACATGAAACTATAACATAAACAACTTTTTAATATGACACAATAGTTTAAGAGATAACCAATAATGCCTACCTATGTAGGCCACACAATGTGTACGTGCGCGCGCGTTTGTGTGTGTGTGTGTGTTTTACTAATAAAAATTGAAAGCAGTTCAAATCTCTGATAATAAAGCTTGCGGAGACAGATTTTGAACAGAGCCTGCTATCAATTTTTGATTGCAGAAGGGCAATAAATTGTACACAGAGTTTGTATTATCTGACACTGTTAGCAAATTTCTGTTAGAAATATGACAAAGCCTATTAGACATACTATGCAGTAGCAAAGCTATGTATATATGAACCCATCGGCAACCCGCGGGGTGAGGGGCCGGGAGGAAAACTGGAC
>NW_017304279.1:516091-518612 GCF_001594115.1 Trachymyrmex septentrionalis | reverse complement strand
TTTTGGGGGGGGGGGGGGGGGGCAGCCAATAAGCGAGCTGCGTTTACCTCCCACCACCTCTCGTAGTTTTTCTCCCCGGCCCCCGTCCCTACGGGCGCATGTGTGTGTGAGCTTACACACAAATGCATCCGTGGGGCCGGGGAGGAAAACTACGAGAGGTGGTGAGAAGCAAATGCAGCTCGCTCATTAGCTGCCCCCCGCCCCCACACCACAATACCCATTTCATCCAGTTTTCCCCCCGACCTTTCACCCTGCGGGTCCCCCCATGAATTCATATATACATAGCTTTGCTACTCATAAGTTTAGGAACACCCTATGCTTTATAGGTTTGTAAATAATTATTGAAAATTATAATTGAAAAAAGACAAAATAAAAGTATATACATACGTACGTTATCTATAATATATAGTATAGCTAAATGTGAATGAACATTAGATGTAGTTGGGAAGGTATTCTCTCTGATTCTCAATTTGGTTTTCGTAAGGATCGGTCATGTAATCATTATCTGGCGCATATAAATATTGAAGCTTACAAAGCTTCCATCCAGGGACAATTGTTGGGTGCACTATTTTTAGACATTAAAGATACCTACCTAGATAGCAAGTTGCCTGAAGATTACATTCAATTTGCTTGCAAATTTTAAACTAGCTTTTTTTAGTTACAACAAACTAAACAGATTCATCAAAGTTATAAATATATTCTCCTTAAATGTTCGAATAAAAATGTAGTTTATAAAATCATGTGCAAAGATTGCTATGCTTCGTACGTAAGACAAACAAGCAGAAAACTATCCACGAGAATTTCGGAGCATCAGAATCATATTAATTGGAAGACCAGCAATCAATCGATTATTACGGACCATCGAATTATCTATAATCACAACTTTGATTGGGAGAATGTGAAAATTTTGAACTTGAAAAAATTCTTACACAAAAGACTGATTTTTGAATCACATACACATACAAAAAAATCTTAATAAACGTTCAGATACTGAAGAACTGCATCATGCTTATGCATCCATGCTCAATAATGTTTAATCTGTTATTATGCGAATTTCGAATTTTTCAGAATTTATACGCTGAACAATGCTACGCTTCGATTCTTCGTCCGTACGCATTACAATGATCGAAACGACGCTATGCCGTATGTTTGACTTTGACGGGTGTATCGATATAACGTTCAAACAATTAGCCCGACTCGTCGATATGGTTGATGCAAAGTATACGTGATTCTCCAGTATCACGTCTGAAAACGCCATACGCAACAGCGACTTCTTCAATGGACATCAGCTCATCGATTGCGAGATATTAGCTTTAGTTTTCAATACGTATGAAAAAAAGAATGATGTAATAATATGTGAATAAAAAATTTTTCATTCGCATTACTACATATATATTTTCTTTTACTCCTCATCCCATACCATCTGGTACCTCACGATAATAAAAAATCTATATTGAAAAAACTGTATCATAAAAAAGAGGATTCATTTCTTCCGTCTTTTTTTCGATATCACGTTACACGCTACACCGACATTGTTGCGCTCTACCTTCCTCTAACATGCGAGCCCTTGTTACTTAAGCATTTTTTATGACTTCCAGACTTCTCTAGTTCTATAGTCTACAAATCTTTTCATATGTAACACAAATGTATCCTAGATAGCCTCGCTACGACAAAGGATGCTTCTCAGCATTAGTCTTTGCTGTATTCGCGCGCGAGACGTATTGCAACGTGAGTGATTTTTTTTTCAACGTATGAAAGTATTCTACCATTAACGCTAAATAGTAGAATACTTTTGCACGTTTCTGTGACTAAGTGAAGTAATAATTTTTTTTACAGTGCAGCTATATTATCTATAAATAGATACAAAAAACAGCGAAAAGTTGAGGAGACTGTCTCCTCCTTCTCCTCGATTTAACAGAATAATACTATTATACTTGATCTGACTCAATTACATGTCAATCACATAGAATTATTCCATCGCCTCATTGAGATTGCCGATGAGGTGAATGATCTTACTCGAGTGCGAATAGACAAGATTGAGTTCGACCGCCTCATCGACAATCTCGATAAGGTGGTGGAGGAAGAGGAAGTGGAAGAGGAAGAAGTTGAAGAGGAGAGCATCTCCGTTGGAGTCCTGGAGGATCCCTCTCTTTCGCTTCTGGAATATCCTGCTGAGGCGATATTACAACTATTCGCGATCAAATAAACGAACTTAACTATCCACCTCCTTAGTGCTCTGACGATCGGGCTGGAGGAGAAGGAGGAAGAATAAGAATCTATTCAGCGGAGGAGGATAAGGTGAAGGTGTGGAGAAGGTAAAAATATTTTATTATATATATGTATTTTTTTTTATTCATATTTTTTTATCTTACAGAAGGCGGCGGTGGCGGCCCGCAACGCATTTTGGAGTGGACGCGGATCGCAGCGGCGGCGACGGCTGCGACGGCGACGATAGCAACGGCGGCGGTAGCGACAGCGGCGGTGACAGCGGCAATGCTGCACGATACTGAATTCATGATAG
>NW_017304279.1:514929-515991 GCF_001594115.1 Trachymyrmex septentrionalis | reverse complement strand
AATGTATATCTAGCATTATATGTCGACGACGGTCTCCTGATGGCTTCCAAACTTTCAACTATAAACGAAGTTTTGAGTGTTCTTAAAGGTAGTTTCGACACTACCGCATGCAAAGCTGACTGCTTCGTCGGCATGCAGATCGAACAAGATCGGGAATCTAAGACAATCTTTATTCACCAGAGCAATTATATCGATAAAATTTTAAACAAGTTCGGTATGAATGATGCGAAAACACTTAGTGTACCTGCGGACCCTCATGTTTCGTTAACAAAAGCTTCCGACGACGACGAGACACACGACGTCCCATATCGCGAAGCTGTGGGTTCCTTATTATTCGTGTCAATGGTCTCAAGACCTGATATAACATTCGCGGTGGGCCTTGTCAGTCGTTACTTAGAAAAACATAACAACTCCCATTGGCAAGCTGTCAAACGCATTTTTCGATACCTGAAAGGTACTAATAGTCATGGTATAATGTATGCAGGCAGTGGGGACAATTTTAAGCTTGTTGGTTTTTCAGACTCCGATTATGCCGGTGACAAGGACACCAGGCGCTCTACAACAGGTTATTTATTCGAGTTAGGAAGCGGACCTATCGCGTGGTGCTCGAAGCGTCAGAGCACAGTTAGCCTCAGCACTACCGAAGCTGAATATATTGCAGCGAGCGAGGCAACACGAGAAGCAATTTGGTTGCGCAAAATGTTAAGCGATACCGGCCAACAATGTATCGGTCCTTCTATTTTGTACGTTGACAACCAGAGCGCGATAAGACTTACGAAAAATCAAGAATTTCATCGACGCACAAAACATATCGATGTTAGACACAATTTCATTAGAGAAAAATACGAAAATGGTGAAATAGACGTTATGTACGTACAAACGAGAGATCAAAAATCTGATATTTTGACAAAACCGATACCTCGTGATCATTTTGAAACATTGCGTGCAAAGATTAATGTAATCAACCCCACCTGTAAAACCCTCAAGTAGTGGGAGTGTTGCGATTAAAAATATGCATGTGTTCATGTATACTTTTCGGTTTTTAGTTCGGCTAGTTTATTT
>NW_017304279.1:491683-510378 GCF_001594115.1 Trachymyrmex septentrionalis | reverse complement strand
CTTCAGAGGCGATTTGGTATAATCCTCATCCAGGCTCAACCAGACTATGTCGTCTCATCAAATTTTTATACAAATCGGAAACGAAGGAGATAACGAAATCCGAAATATCAGATATCCTTCAAGATGTAGATGCACTTAGACCAACAGTTATATACATTAACGACGGACAAATTCGTTGTGAAATTAAGCATGAAATGAGCATGACAATGTTGGATGGTAAGATATGCCAAGCTTTAAACGACACAGCATCTTCATCTTGCTACATTTGCAAAGCCACTCCAAAATTAATGAATAATTTAGAAAAACTTGCGGAGCTAGCAATAAATGAAAAAACGCTTCATTATGGTCTTGCAACACTGCATGCATGGATCCGCTTTATGGAAGCTATTTTGCACGTAGCTTACAGACTTTCTTTCCGCAAGTGGGCAGTGAAAGATGAAGAGAACAAGAAATCAATGAAAGCAGCGAAAGAAAGAATACAGAAAGCATTTAAGGAAGAATTAGGTTTATTAATAGATATGCCAGAGCAAGGTTCTGGAAATTCAAATAGTGGTAATACCGCAAGACGTTTTTTTGCCAATGAAGAATTGAGTGCTCGAATTACTGGCGTGGATGTAAACTTAATAAAAAGATTTCACGTTATATTGCAGGTAATAGCGTGCGGAAGAAAAATTAACGTTGAGAAATTTCATGAATTTTGTAAACAAACTGCGGAATTGTATGTAGCTCTATATCCATGGTACTACATGCCAGCTACTGTACATAAAGTATTAATACACGGATCCGTAATTGTTGAAAAGGCTATTTTGCCTATTGGACAGCTGACGGAAGAAGCACAAGAAGCGCGAAACAAAGATTTGAAAAGATTTCGAGAATTTCATACCGCCGCGGCGGTGACAGCGGCAATGCTGCACGATACTGAATTCATGATAGGTACCCGCGCCGCGCCGAATATTGTAAAGAAACGTAACTTATGTCCTGAAACACAGATCCGAGCAAACCGAACACTACTGCTTAGCGGAATAATCGAGGGAAACATTAAAATCCTCGGATCCACTGACGTTCACGTCATGGAATCTCCGGTAACCTTCCAAGTCGTAACGGACGACTTTTTTATCATGCAAGAAGGAATCTTAGGATCTGACTTTTTGCGGGGTGCTACGAAAACAAATTTTGCAAAACGGTCAATTGTCTGGCAAAATACGATAATACCGTTTTCACAGCGCCACACGGTAATTATCCTGTCGAGATCCCGTGCAATAATGCTATCCGCGTTGTAAATTCGACCTTAGCGGAAAGATATATTTCGCGGATCGACTTCGGTGATGACGTCTACCTAGGAGATACCATGGTCACCAACTGTAACGGAAAAGCCTTTATCAAAATAATTAATGTAAATGAGAGCGATCGAGAATTAGAAATTCCAGTAATACGGCTCAAAGAAATAGAATCCGTTTCCTCACACAATCCGAATTTTATACCGAACGACGCGCTTAATATTTCGGCCCTAAGGCTCGAAGTTTCACGCGATGAAATGTGTTCAAAAAATGAGTCGAGTAGCTTCGGTCTCTAAGCGCGAAGAGTGCGCTTAGGCCATCCCGAACAAAGCAGATAAAAAATCTTTTGAGATTTGATCATCTGAACTCGAAAGAAACGAACCATGTCGAGAAAATCATAGGTAAACACAACGACCTTTTCCAAATTCCGTCCGATAAACTCGAATGCATGAACGCAGTAAAATACAAGATCCCCACCATCAATAATCATTACACCAAACAATATCGATACCCTCCAATCCATAAGGAAGAAATAGACACGCAAATTAAGACTCTTAAATAACAATATCATCTTCTCTTCGACTCCTCTTACAATTCTCCTCTCTGGGTGGTCCCAAAAAAACCGGACTCTGTAATAATAGAAGGTAATAATAGATGGCGGATAGTGATAGATTTTCGCGCGTTAAATAAAAAAACAATCGGCGACACGTACTCGCTTCTCAATATCACCGAAATACTAGATTAACTCGGCAGTACTAAGTATTTCAGCGTTTTTTAATTGGCGTCAGGTTTCCACCAAATACCGATGCATGAGTTCGACGCGCTAAAAACGGCTATTTCCATGCCCTATGGGCATTATCATTTTAAGCGCATGCAATTCGGATTAAAAAACGCTCCGGCGACATTCTAAAGACTCATGGATCAGGTGTTGTTCCTTTGCAAGGAATAGAGTTATTCGTATACTTAAACGACATAGTACTGTATGCGAGTTCATTGCGAAAACACGAAACCAATAAATTAGCCAAAAGATTACGAAAGCGAATTTGAAATTACAATCAGATAAATGCGAGTTCCTGCACAAAAAAGTTACTTAGGGCACATAATCGGCAAGGACGGCATCAAGTCGGATCCAAAAAAAATACAAGCAGTCGAGAATTTCCCAAGGCCTTGTTGCCCGAAAGCTATAAAACAGTTTTTGGACCTGGCCGGATACTACCAACTTCTTGCCGGACTTTTCTAAAACAGCCCGTCCTTTGACTAATTTGCTGAGGAAAGATACAGAATTCCAATGGTCTGATACGAACAAACATTTATTTCACTTAAAAATTCTCTCTGCTCAGAACCACTACTTCAATAACCAGACTTTACATTATTATTCATAATGACCACCGATGTATCGAAACACGCTATCGGAGACATTCTCAATCAGAGTGAGATAGCAAGAAACGGACCCATTGCATATGCATCGTGCTTTTTGAATGCCGCCCAGCAAAACTACTTGACAATAGAGAAAGAGCTTCTAGCGATAGTAAACACAAAAAAGCGATATATAACAAAAAAAAAAGAAGTTTCACATCTTCCAATAATGACTATATACGCAGACTTTTCCTTCATTACTGATATCTTCAGGATTAAATAAAATGTACCAACCAGATACAGTACAGGAACAGTACATTAGAGATGTCGGCGAGTTTACTTAAAAATAACGGTAAGTTGAGTGTACTAATGCACATACAGGGTGGAGCGCGGGAACTTCCTTTTTTGAATTGGGCGCTGTTAAAGTGGGGAGCGTCATAGAGTGGTGGGGAGCGGCTCAACGGAAGGAGCTGAGTGGGAAGTTTTGTTCTATCATGTTTTCAGTCGCCATAATGCTTTGGTCGAGACAGCATCGCTTTTACTGCGGAGGCGTATTTTTCTAACAGCCGCTCGATCGATTAAATTGGCCTGCACGCTCGCCTGATTTAACCCCCTGTGACTATTTTCTGTGGGGTTATCTGAAGTCTCGGGTTTATAACGATCGTCCACGGACCCTGGAGGACCTGAAGAACCGCATCCGAGCCGAAACTGCCAATATACCGGTCGACATGCTCGAAAGAGTCGACCAAAACTTCCGAATTCGACTGAATCAGTGTATTGACAATGGAGGGCATCACCTACAAGATCTTATTTTCAAAACAGTGTAAAGCAAAATCTCCCACTATATGTGACAGGAAAATGGTAACAATAAAAAATTTTTAAGCATATGCAGTTTTTTATGTCATTTTCAAAAAAGGAAGTTCCCACGCTCCACCCTGTATAATAAGATTTAATTAACTGAATTTGAATATTGACTCTAAAACTTATAAAATGTTATTTATAATAATGTTTTATTAATGTAAAAATATGTTTAAATATGTTTAAATTAGAAAAGTTGTTGGATAGTTGCTTGTCCAACCAATTGTGGCGCTCGGCAGATCATCGACATGCGAGTCGCGGCCGATTGATTATCGACGAGTTATGTTTATGTTTGTTATTTTGTTTGCCGCTAGGCAAAGTTTGCCGCTAGCAAGTTTCTTTTGTTCTACCGCCCGTCACGAGTTAACGCTGCGAGTGCGTTCTTTTTTCTTACTGTACATGTTGTTTAATTGAAGCATAATAAAGTTTCTTTCTCTCACTCACCACTGTGTTATTTCAATAATAACTCACAACAATTTTGTTCGCCGCTAGGCGCGTATTCATGCCCTACCGGCAGGTTCTCCTTTTGTTACTAATTGTTCGCGTGTGTGCACGATGAGTCGTCAAGTCCGCATTGACCGAATAACACTTCTTACAATCTTGTTCTAATATTCTTTTATTCCCAACAAAAGTTATATAAATATTACTTAATAATTTTACATTGGTGGAATAAAATGAAATTATCACTGCCAAATTTGTATAAATTGATGTGCTATATTTATGCCATACCAATTACAAGTTCTACGCCTGAGCGTGCATTTTCTTCTGCAGGTTTACTTATTACATCAAAACATTTTGCGTTAAAGTAAATCAAAATCTAATAAAATTTTATTTATCCATGATAATTTCAAATTAATAAAAAATGTATATTTAAAATCAATAAAATAGGTATAAATTGTGCAATGTAGTAATGTGCAATATAGTAATGCAGTAATATGTAAAGTCTTTTACGCACATGTATAAGAAGGCTAATGATTAAAGTGATATTTATATTTTTGTCAAAAAGTTTCATATGTAAGAAGTCTAACAAGTTAAAGCGATTTATATTTTATTTTAAAACACATCATTTTGTCCCTTTTGCAGTACGATGAGAATAGAGGAATATGTGCATCGTTCTCAATGTACGTTGAAAATCTAACGTTACTCGTCCTTCGGACGAATCAATAATCCACCAATACTGCGTCTAGAAACAAGTACAGCCCGTCTATCCATATCAAAAAGCATTGTACTCAATGTATTTGTTGGTGAGATCGCGATTCACACCAAGTCGATACATCGATATCGATCGCCATCTGCGCTACGATGGCGATTCCTTTGTTTCTCGTACTGCTGCGCAGTACTCTGTTCTGTTCGACACGCGACCAAGATCACACGCGTTTCACTAGTCTGTACCTTCGCTCATTAAATCCGACTCTCTTTAGTCCGTGCTACCTTCGTATATCCACACGGCTTCAACAGTGTTTAGACAAAGTACAAATTGCGAACGGATAGACGTCTTTACCAGTCGATACACGCTTCGTAATTCGTGACGACGTCGTCATTATTATTTGGCGACACTCGATGTCGCGGCGGAAGAATAGACCGCGACAACTTTCGGCGATCGACCGAATCACTCGATTCGGGACGATCGGCCGTTTCCGTCTTGTCGGCAGAAGCTCGGTGCCTACCGTAAAGAGAAGCTCGGTACCTTCCGAAAAGCGGGCCACGATTCGCGCTCCACGAACTCGGAAGCTTTCACACCGCACGCGGCCATTGTTAACAAGGCAAGACGAAATAACGCAAGCAACGCTTCGGTTCGAGAAGGCATTGGATCCTCGTACGACACGCGTTCGCGAAGTGCACGAAGAAATAAGACAACGAAATTGGAGCTAATCTCCGCCAGACAATTTCTCCGCATGTGCACCGCGCGTGGCGACTGATCACGTGTAACGCCGGTGCTCCGCGCGTGGCAACCGATCACGAGTGTATCTATTGTGCAACTAGTAAAACCTTGTTCAACAATTAAGTGGTGTCAATTCCGCGTGGAACAAACTCAATTCATCGCCTCGTGCAATCTTTTTCCTTTCCTTCCGTAATTTCTCGTTACGAGATATTCGCAAACCAGCTCCGTTAGTTACAGTTCTTGCCTACTTCTTGCATCAAAGATTGCAAGACTTCTCACGCTGTGCAAGGACCCTTCACGTTCGGTTTCATTTACTTGAGAAGTACCGAAACTAATGGACATCAAACAAACAGGTTATGGGCCCAGTCGCGCCCGGGAAATAGATATACGAGTGAAAGTAAGAAGAGAGAGCCGAAGTAAATCGGTTTTGGCCTTTCACGTGACAAATAGATTAGAGTGACTTGCAAAAATGAGTGCGGCCGGCTTAACGCGCATCGAGGCGCTCGGCAAGGACAACTACGACACGTGGAAACTGCAAATGCAGGCGATGCTGGTCAAGAACGACGCGTGGGCGTACGTGAGCGGTGTTTTCGCACAACCGACACACGTGGCCGGAGACGCAGCCCCGGCGAGCGCCACGACACAGTGGAAAGTTAACGACAGCAAGGCCAAGTCGGACATTATACTTTCCATCAGTCCCAGCGAGCTGAAGCAAATCAAAGGATGCGAGACCTCGAGGGACGTCTGGCTGAAGCTGGAAAGCATGTACCAGTCCAAGGGGCACGCTCGGAAAGCCACGCTATTGAAGCAATTAACGCTGCAGCGAATGGAAAACGGCGGCGACGTGCGCGACCACGTGAGCCGTTTTTTCGACGCCGTCGACAAGCTTGGTGAGATGGAGGTCGAAATTCATCCCGACCTGCTATCTATCATGCTGCTCTACAGCCTGCCGTCTAGCTACGAGAACTTCCGGTGCGCGATAGAATCCCGCGACGAGCTACCGTCACCGGAAACGCTACGTGTAAAGATCGTTGAGGAAAGTGACGCGAGATCGAGTGACGCAGCTCGAGCTCCCGTGCAGAACACGCTATACGCCGACAAAGGCGGAAAGAAGGCGCGGAAGCCGAGACGACCCACCAGGAAGACAGCGCCGTGGGCGGCGAGTTCAAATTCCGCTGCCACAGGTGCGGCACAAGGCAGCCAAATGCACAAAGAACGTCAAGAGTGAGAACGACTCGCGCGAGAAAGAGAAGAAAAGCGACGCGACGAGTCTGCGCGCGTTGATATGCCCGAGCGAAGAGGGGGGGGGGGGGGGGCGCTACGCGCGTGCCACACGCACAGTGACGTGCGATAGTGCCTGGACAGGCGCCTCTCACCTGAGTAACTCGGCACTCGACTTCGACACGATCCGTGGCGAAACAGGTATCGAATTGAATTTGGCAAACGGCTGCTCAACGAGCATACGTGCGAGAGGTGAGGTATCCCTAAGCGCAAACGTCCTAGGTAAGGTTTTCGTTTAATTGACGCCCTACATGTTCCTGACCTGCGAACTAACCTCCTGTCGGTCGGAAAGATCACTGACAAAGGGTATAAGGTCATTTTCAACTGGTCGCCGATCGCGTGAACGGATTGTATTACGTACGCGACGCAATGAGCCGTTCGAGCAATGGAGTGGGGGAAGCAGCATGCCATTCTACGGATGTCGAATCTCTCGAAACATGGCACCGACGGCTGGGTCATCTGAATGAGAGATACTTACTGGAAGCTGTAAGGAACCAATCGATGCTTGGCATCAAACTCTCGACACCCAAGGGGAAGTTGACATGCAGCACTTGCGTGAAGGCCAAGATGACAAGACCCCCTTTCGTCAAGAAGAATGACCGCGTCACGCAAATACTGGAGATCGTGCATTCCAACGTATGCGGCCCTATGCGTATCGAATCGCACGGACGAGCGAAGTACTTCGTCACCTTCATTGACGACCATTCCAAGTGGTGCGAGGTACGTTTCTTGAGGTCCAAGGGGAAGATCACCGACGTTTTTAAGGAGTATAAAGCTCGGATGGAGAATCTGAAGGACAGGAAGATCAAATACCTCCAATCGGACAACGGGACGGAATACAAGAATCTCGTTTTCGACACCTTCCTCGCCGAGCATGGGATCGCGAGAAGGCTATCGATACCCTATCATCCGGAACAGAACGGGACTGTCGAACAGAAGAGAGTACTGCGCAGCAGTACGGGGAACAAAGGAATCGCCATCGTAGCGCAGATGGCGATCGATATCGATGTATCGACTTGGTGTGAATCGCGATCTCACCAACACGCCCCCTCGATTTGTACAAAGCTTCAACAGTATTTAATCTCGAATACTGTATAAATTGTCTCATTTCCTCCTTAACCGCAATGACCGATAACGGCGACAAAAAATTTTCGCGACTTCTCGCTATTGCGTCCACTGTCACGGAATCTGTGAACATCAGCTAAAAATGATGTATGATAACGAATCCTTCGACCGCGACGACATACTTGATTGCGAATTGATCGCTTTGGTCTTCAGAGAGCATTAATTGTGTATGTTATTTAACACTAACAATAAAACTATATTTTAAAATATAAAAAAGTATTTTATATCCCTATCTTTATATATATCTTTAAATAAAGGAGAAAAAGGAAATTCGTGCTGACGCAAACTTTAAGGAAAAAAAGTGGCAAAAGGAAAAAGGAAATGAGTGTAGAATCGTGTGATATATATAGTTGTCACTCGCGCTGTCACAGACAATCAATCTAGCTAGGTTTTTTTAGTGCTTCATACAGTTTTCAGTGACATACATTATGCGATGAGATACAAAATAAGTGATCTGAAGAAACTTCTACATATACAATACGAATATCTAGTAAAAGGGGTAAGTAATTTTTTATAACAATTTTTTATTACTTTCATCTACTTTTTTTCATTTTTTTTGCAGTATTTGATGGTTGACAACGAACAAGTTGTCAGACTTCAATTAAAAACGAACTCGGGGTGCAGATCATCCCCTTGGTAAGTTTTTTACTGTTTTCTTCTCGGTTATTTTATACCCACTATTACTAAATACTTACTTCCTTTTTTTACCTTCTTACAGCCTATGTGGTGTGGCACACGCCACATCACCATTCGTGGATTCACCAATCACGAGCAGCGTCGCTGGATACGCGCCCTGCGATGATGGCACAGGGAAGATTGCCTTTACGATATGTGGCGAGACAGCTCCCCGTGCCACGAATATTTATTCGAAGCCATACGAGCTTCCATTTGAGTAAGCTATTTCTCTTATTATATATATATATTTGTTGGAATGTATCGTTTTGTAAGCAAGCCTTATGAGCATTAGCATACGCGTAGAGATGTGCGCGCGCAGGGAAGCCCCGCGGCTTGCGCCACCACGCGGAGACTTGTTTCTAATAGTCAGTCTTTGTAAAGCTCTCCTAGCGTGGAGACGTGTCAAATAAATATTATTTTGTCAACCTCACCAGCTATACCTGTGTTTGTTTATCTCCTTTTGTGTTACTCTAACAGGTTATGGGCCCAGGACTTGGTGTCAAATTACGCGTAAACTCAAGTAATTAAATATTACGGCGCGAAGCACGAAGGCCAAAAATGAATAGCCAACACGGGTACGCGAGAATCGAGTTGTTGACAAAAGACAACTTCGATACTTGGAAGTTACAAGTTCGCGCAGTGCTTGTGAAAAACGATGCGTGGGGATACGTGAACGGCACGAAGACGAAGCCTTTAGCGAACGAAGCCGATGCTGCAACAATGGCGGCGGCGGCGGCTTAGGACACCGCCGACAGCAAGGCACACTCTGAATTGATTTTGGCGATCAGTCCGTCGGAACTGATTCAAGTTAAGAACTGTGCGACGTCAAACGACATTTGGACAAGATTGCATGAGATTTATCAATCTCAAGGCCCAGCGAGAAAAGCCACGCTGTTGAAAAGGCTTACGTTACACAAAATGGCGGACGACGGCGACATGCGCGAACACATCCGATCCTTCTTCGATACCGTCGGCAAACTGCAGGAAATGGAAGTGGACATCAACAAGGACCTGCTAGCGATTATGCTACTCTACAGTTTGCCACCCAGCTACGAAAACTTCAGATGTGCGATTGAATCGCGGGATGAGCTGCCCACGCCGGATGCACTGAAAATAAAAATCATGGAGGAAAACGACGCACGTCGAGCGACATCGAAAGAAAGGTGCCAGAACGCCCTTTTGTTCAAAAACCACGTCGGCAAACCAAGGCTGCCAACAATCAGGGGGAGACAAAGAAATCTGAACACCGGCCGCCCAAATTTATTTGTTTCAAGTGTCGGAAGCCGGGACACAAAGCGGCTGAATGCCGCACGAAGACTTTATCGACAGAGCAGCAAGCAGCCAAAGCACGGGAAGTCTCTTTCGCCACGGAAGCGGGTAACAAAGAAAGGCAGACTACGACCCACGCGACGAGCGGAACCCGTTGGTGCCTTGATAGCGGATCCACGTCACACATGTGCGGCAATTCTGAGAAGTTCGAGAGGATGGCAGAGCCACGACAACGACTTCTCAACTTAGCTAGCAACGCCAACACTTCAATCGACGGCACCGGACCAGTCAAGATAATAGTTCAAGATGAAAACTACAAGAGAAGTATTAATTTAAATGACACTCTGTACGTTCCAGAGTTAAGGACCGATCTTCTCTCTGTAAGTAAGATTACTGACAACGGATATATCGTGACTTTTAACCGCGAAGGTGCCACGATTCGAGATGATAAAAATAATCTTGTTTAGACCGCCGAAAGGAAGGATGGCCTCTATTTTGTCGCGGAAAAAGCGGAAACTGCTGCGAATGTCGACGCGCGAGACGGCAGTAGTGCGCTAAAGTTATGGCATGTTCGTCTCGGGCATTTGAACGAAAAATTTCTGAAGTCGATGGTGACGCGTAAAATGTTTAAATGCGATGAAAAATCCGGCGAAAGCATTAATCCGTGCGAAACGTGTTTAAAAGGAAAAATCACGAAGTTACCATTTCCGAAAGCTTCACAACGGTCGTCGAAACTTCTCGAAATAATACATACCGATGTATGCGGGCCAATGAGAGTGAACTCATTCGGAGGCGCACGATATTTTGCGACATTTATCGATGACCATAGCCGATGGTGTGAAGTAAGATTTCTTAAATCAAAAGGCGAAATGCCGAAAGTATTTATGGAATATAAAGCGATGGTCGAGAAACAAACGGGTAAAAGGATTAAATTCGTTCAATCCGACAACGGAATGGAATATTGTAATCGCGATTTCGATGCGTTTTTAGCGAAACAGGGAATTCTGCGACGATTGACAGTAGCTCACACGCCGGAGCAAAATGGCATCGCTGAGCGTAAGAATCGCACTCTATGTGAAACGGCTAGGTGTCTCATGATCGGATCAGATATTTCGCAGGGGTTTTGGGCCGAAGCTATCTCAACCGCGAATTATCTAAGAAATCGGTGTCCATCAAATTCAATAAACGGGAAAACCCCGTTCGAACTTTGGTTCGGTTGCGTTCCGATATTGAACCATTTGAGAAGCTTCGGCTGCAGGGCTATCGCGCTCAACAAGTCTCAAACGAAAGGAAAGTTCGACGCACGCGGCCGCGAATGCGTACTTATAGGATACTCCGAGACTGCGAAAGCGTATCGCGTATGGTTTCCGGCCGAGCGGAAGGTTGAGGCAACTAGAGACATCGTCTTTCTAGAGAATAGCCCTGCCAATATGAAATATAGTGATTTCATCGATGACGAAGCATTGCATCGACAGAACGCAAAGGGTTCTGCAAGCGATCATACTTGGGTGGAATTTAGCACTCCCCCTACTGCTGGCGAAAATGAGACGCGTGAGAATGAACTTGGCGATGATGACGATGCGATGACCTTGGGAGAAGAATCCGACCAGCCCGTGACTGATGTATCGGAGTACAGAGGACCCGGACGTCCTCGAATCCTACGCACGGGACTGCCAGGAAGACCTAGGAAGGTTCCAGCTCAAGCAAGGCCACGAAGCGATGAGGAAGTACACGGAAGCATCGCTCGGGAACTCGAAGGCCTGGAATCTGCGTGCTTAACAGAAATATCTACAGTTGAAGCGATAGAAGGACCCGACGCTTCGGAATGGCGAAACGCCATTAAAAATGAGTTTTGCAGTCATTTGAAAAACGGCACCTGGGAGATTGTGGATCGTCCTGACACGAAGAATGTCATCAGCTGCAGAGTAGTACTGCGAAATAAGTACAAACTCGACGGGAGCATCGAAAGGCGAAAAGCTCGTCTGGTAGCTCGTGGATTCAGCCAAAGGCCAGGGCTAGACTTCCGCGAGACATTCGCGCCCGTCGCACGAATGAACTCCATTTGAATGGTGACTGCGCTAGCAGTCGAGTACGGCATGCAAATGCACCAACTGGATATAACGACGGCATATTTGAACGGGACGATCGACGAGGAGATATACATGGAGATCCCTGAATACTTTGAAGATTCTCTTTCGGAGATGATTCGTGAATCCCAGGATTTTGAGCAGCGGACGTTAGCGATCAAGACCTTAAACGATCTGCGCTCCGGAAATAAGGTGTGTGCTTTAAGAAAAGCCCTTTACGGCCTGAAGCAAGCCGGTCGGCAATGGCACATCAAACTTGATGAAGTTTTGCGTGAGCTTGGTTTAAAGCCATTGAGCGGAGATGTCAGCATCTACACCGCGAAGTGCAGCGAAAGGTTACTGATAATCGCAACGTATGTCGATGATCTAATAATCGCGTCAAACGACACGACTTGGATCTCCGAAATCAAAGAAAATCTAAAGCAAAAATTCGATCTACGAGACTTAAGACAAATAAGTCACTGCCTTGGTCTGGAGTTTACGCAAACAAACGGAGAGGTATTCATCTGCCAAGAGGGTTATGCCAAAGATCTACTACGGCGCTTTGGCATGGAACGGTGTAATCCAGTTTCAACCCCAGTCGACTCTGCTCAGAAAATGAAGGAACCAACCGAGCCTCTTAGCGAAACAGAGTTTCCATTTCGAGAGCTCATCGGATGCCTGATGTACCTGGCAGTTAGCACGCGGCCAGACATTTCTTATGCCGTGAACTCGTTGAGTCAATTCAACAGTAAATTTGGCAGGGAGCACTGGACTGGAGCGAAGAGGATTCTACGGTACTTGAAAGACACGTTGGACTACGGGTTGAGGTACTCGCCCAGTGGCAACTCCGTCTGTGGATACGTTGATGCCGATTGGGCCGGTTGCATCAAAGACAGAAAGTCCTACACCGGATATGTTTAAGATGGCCAATGCTGCGACAAGTTGGGAGTCGAGAAAGCAACAAACGGTAGCGTTGTCCTCGACCGAGGCCGAGTACATGCCATCGCTGACTGCACCAAGGAAGCCATGCATGTTCAACGTTTCATCGCCGAGGCGACATGGACATTTTCTAAGGGGATTACCATATTTAATGATAACCAAGGAGCTCATCAGTTGGCGAAGAATCCAGTCTTCCACTCGAGGACTAAACACATCGACGTACGACACCATTTTTTGAGAGATGCCGTAGAAAATGGTCAAGTTCATCTAAAGTACATGGCATCGAAGGAGATACCAGCGGACGTGCTCACGAAAGGTTTGCCATCGCCATCTCACCGAAAGTGCATCGAAAATTTGGGTATGACAAGACGACACCTAAATCTACACTCATGACTATATATATCATGCTCAGAAGCTTGAGGGGGAGTGTTGGAATGTATCGTTTTGTAAGCAAGCCTTATGAGCATTAGCATACGCGTAGAGATGTGCGCGCGCAGGGAAGCCCCGCGGCTTGCGCCACCACGCGGAGACTTGTTTCTAATAGTCAGTCTTTGTAAAGCTCTCCTAGCGTGGAGACGTGTCAAATAAATATTATTTTGTCAACCTCACCAGCTATACCTGTGTTTGTTTATCTCCTTTTGCGTAACTCTAACATTAATATATAAAATATTTCATACGATATATAATTAGATGCAAAACGAAATTGTTTTGCAAACTGTAGCGAAGCAACGCGTGGCGTTTATTTATGTAAAAATATTATGTGTTATTACATTTATTATATATCACATTATATTGCAAGACAGAGCTCGGCAAAACTTGCACTTCTCGATCGATTTTTTAGAGGCTCCGCCTCTCGCTATTCCTCTCACCGATCGTCCCGCGCGCAATGCAAATGCCGCTCGACGTTTAGGAGCGTCTAACGTTCAAAGACATGAGGTGCACGGAACACTCGTTTTGAATGATCACGCTGTAAATTTTATTCTATTGTAGCGACACGTGCGCGCGGCGTCGCCCTCAGTGTAGAGTTTCTGTTTGGCTTTCTCTATATTTTTTCCTCCGTCTTTTGTCACCGTAACTCGGTTTATCTTTTGTTTATTCCTCGAATCGTGTACGCCTGGAGCTTTTTCGAAACAAAGGAGGCTCGCGCGTGATGCGCGAGGAACCTCGCAAGAATCTCGAGAAGAGTCAGTCATATTTTACTCGTCGACTCGAATGCACCACGCTTTCGACTTCTGTCTAACGAATAAAGTACAAGTGTCCGCACCAACCGAGTCACAGTTAATACCGAACTATTCTTTTACCCACACTATCTTTTTCTCGCTCATTATATAAGCAACAGGTAAGCGCTCAAAATGAATATATCCATCCAATGAATTTTTAATAGTTTTCCACGTCATCCTTGAGGTACTATTTTTGACGCGTTTTTTTTTAAGTGGTATCCCCAATAGGCCTAGTCTGATAAAAATGAAAAATTGTACGACCAAGTAATTAAACACAAACAAAGTGAAATAAAAAATACTTACACCGATTTTCAGAATTTTTCTTTGCAGGTTTAAATTAAGAATCCTAAGTTGATTACTCATATCAGTAATAAAAGCGAGTTCAGTAAGAAACGTTACATCTTCCAAAAGAGATATATATTCGTGAAATTTTAAGTTATTTATTTCTTTCAGGAAAAGGAAAAGGTCTTTCCTTATCAGAAAAAATGTTTCTAAATATTTCATAAATTTTATTTTGCAGCACTAAGCCAACGAACTGGACAATAAAGTGGGATATCTGTGTAAACAGCTTTATGTTTATCAAAAAATAATTTAAATTTTTGGTGAGTAAGGAACTTATGTCCACCTTTAATTTTATTAATTATTTTAGTGATAGTCTCCATAGCTGTTAAAAGTTTTACAACCGGCTAATGCTTCCTAATGTATTATGCAATGAATAATGGGGATATTTAAATTTCGCTGTTTTAATTGACCGGCGAATCTTTTCTTGAAACCTGTCATAGCTTTCGCGCCATCAGTTGTAATTGAACAACATTTACTAAAATCTATGTCAAATTTTTTAAGACTTTCTTCAACTGCCAAAAAAATATCGAGTCCTGTCGTTGTGTTACGTAATACGACGAAATCTAAAAGTTCCTCGACACATGAATAACCGTCTTGTATAATTCGAATAAAAATGTTGACTCGTAGAATATCAGTGCTTTCGTCAAGGCACAAAGAAAAATATTTACATGACTTCAAAAGGGTTTGTAATTTATCCCTTATGGAATCACTGATATCAGCAATTCTTGATGTTACAGTTTGTTTGGATTTCGAAACATATTAGCCTTGGTAGGCCACGCAGAGAGTAAGTGTTTTCGAGATACCGTTGTCGCCGAATATGTAGGTATTCAATAATAGCATTCCTTCGTGTGTATATTTTCGTTTCTCCATTTGGAGGGCGCGTGATTGCCCACATAACGCCTCGTGATCAGGCTCGGCTCCGTGCTTCGTTTCCGTGGATGCGGGGGACAGTCTAACTGCGAGAGTCTAGCTGCCAGTGTCGAGTGAGCATGTATGCTTCTCGCGAACGCGTTCTACCGATTTCCGGTAGTCCTTGTATTGCGTCGTGTATGCTTCTCGCGAGCGCGTTATACCGCATTATGTTAGTCTCATTTGTAGTGCGTGGTTTGTGGAATGATTAAAAGAAAAATAAAGTGTTCTCGATTGAAATATATTCGGACATTCTTTCTTCCACCTTTCGTGCTAGTAGTCGCGATTAGTCGTGGTAGTTATCCACGAAGGTACGTCATCACGGACCGGGCAATTCTCGGAACGCCATAGGCATCCCGCATGAGCGCGATTTATCGATGCCTCAAGATCTGTGCGTCCAACACAGTTCTTGCACTAAGACGAATTGCTTCCTCCAGAGTTAAGGAATTGCCAAAAGCTTTTACTGCTTCAATAATACAATTTTTCACAAAAATATCTTCGGCGAATGGCTTAGAATTTTGTGCTATAAGCAAAGAAACTGCATAAGAGACTTGTAGAGATTTTTGAAGCGAACAAGGAAAAGAAGGTATTGAATTTTCTTGATAAATTAATTTTAACTCTTCTATAACATTTAATTTTTCTGAATTTGAGTAATTTAAATAATTTACCGAATGACGAATTTTTAAATGCTTCTCTAACACATATTTTTTAATTGCCGAAGGTTGAAAGCCGCAAAACAAATTATTTGATCTGAAATGTAACTAAAAAAGTAATTAAATTTCCAAGATTTATGAAAAACACATTTATTTTTTTTCCATCCTCGAAGCTAATTTCTTAGAAGAATAATAAAATATATTTACATCTATATATCACGTCTAACAGCATAGAATGCTAAAGATCCGGGTTCGATCGAAGTAATATTTTTCGCAATAAAATTATTTACAGATTTTGTGCAGCATCATTAAAATCTTTCTAAGATTCTTATGAACACCAAATTATTAAATTGGTAGTCAATTTAATTTGTGATATTACTACGATAGTTTAATATAGTTTGCATTTCAAAGCCGAAAAATTATTTTAAATTAAAGGACTACATATGTAATATTGAATTTATATACTACATATTATATATGTAGTTGTATATTGTATATATAGTTGTAATATATAAATTCACACTGAATTATATAAATACTTAAGATCCAGATTGATGTTTCCGATCTTCCATGAGACAGTATAGCTGTTGTGCTCATGATTTGACAATCGCTGATGCTCGCGCCAATTTTACGCAAACAATCGGCGCGGGCGTCCGCGATTGTCATATGAGCGATGGTTATATCATTTCGTGAAATATCAGAAACATCAGTCAGATACGGTTTGTCTCTCGTACCTTACGGAGCAAATTAATGAAATTAATAAAAAATAACTTGAAGTGAAAATAACGTGAGGTTCTCTGGACCGTAGCGGATCGAGTCACTAAAAAGGTATATCATTCCATAGTGAAAAGATAATTACGTTTCATTATTCTTTTGAGAAATTAGCTTCGAGGATGGAAAAAAAACAAGTGTGTAGTTTTTCATAAATCTTGGGAATTTAATTACTTTTTTAGTTACATTTCAGATCGAATAATTCGTTTATTTTGCGGTTTTCAACTTTCAATAATTAAAAAATATGTGTTAGAGAAGCATTTAAAAATTCGTCATTCAGTAAATTATTTAAATTACTCAAATTCAGAAAAATTGAATGTTAGAGAAGGGTTAAAATTAGTTCATCAAGAAAGTTCAATACCTTCTTTTCCTTGTTCTTCTCAAAATCCCTACAAGCCTCTTATGCAGTTTCATTTCTTATAGCAACGAAACAAAAATTAGCATAAAATTCTAAGCCATTCACCGAAGGCATTTTTGTGAAAAATTGTATTATTGAAGCAGTAAAAGCTTTTGGCAATTCCTTAATTCTGGAGGAAGCAATTCGTCTTAGTGCAAGAACTGTAACATCAAGAATTGCTGATATCAGTGATTCCATAAGGGATAAATTACAAACCCTTTTGAAGTCATGTAAATATTTTTCTTTGTGCCTTGACGAAAGCACTGATATTCTATGAGTCAACATTTTTATTCGAATTATACAAGACGGTTATTCATGTGTCGAGGAACTTTTAGATTTCGTCGTATTACGTAACACAACGACAGGACTCGATATTTTTTTGGCAGTTGAAGAAAGTCTTAAAAAATTTGACATAGATTTTAGTAAATGTTGTTCAATTACAACTTGTTGGAAAGTTGCTTGTCCAAACCAATTACGGCACTCGGTAGATCATCGGCATGCGAGGTCACGGCCGACTGATTATCGACGAACTGTATTTATGTTTATTATTTTGTTCGCCGCTAGGAGCGTATCTATGCCCTACCGGCAGGTTCTCCTTCGTCACTTGTTGTTCGCGCGTGCACGAGATGAGTCGACAAGTTCGCGTTGTCTGTATAACACTTTTCACGAATTCGCTCTAATATTCCTTTGTATTCCCAACAAATGGTTATGGGCCCAGGACGTTCAGAAATATAAAGGAAGGAGCACAAGAAGTGGCATCCGGAAAAACTACAGAAGTGATAGTGAAAAAAAAAATGAGTCATACGGACAATAAAGGTGACAACGTGGTCGAGAAGCTGTCCGACAGAAATTACCGGACATGGAAAACTGAAATAAAGTGGCTTCTGAAAGGTAGGGGACTACTAAGCTATGCACTCAATGAGATCACACTAAGTGATGCAGCTACTGCGGCCGATAGAAAATTGCATCAATTAAATGATGACAAGGCATTGGCGACCATAGGCTTGAGCTTAGAAATAGACCAACAGATACACATAGAGGATTGTAAAAGTGCACACGAAGCATGGCGAACACTTGAACAGATTCACGAGCCCAAATCAAGAGTAAGAATTATGCAATTAAAAAAGGCTTTCTATCATCTACAAATGAAAGGCGACGAGCACATGTCTGCATATACTGCCAGAGCGAAGGTTGCCGCTACCAACCTCAGAGATGCAAACGCCGAAGTGAAGGATGAAGACCTCGCATACGCAATACTAGCTGGACTTCCAGACGATTACGAAAATTTAAATATGGCTCTAGCGAGTTTACCAGACGACAGATTTACGTCGGCGGAAATAACAAGAGTTTTATTAGCCGAATACGACAGACGTCAATCCAGATTCGACATTAAAGCAGATTCGTCAAAGGAAGCGTTGGCGATGAACAAAAGAAACGAACAAAAAAAGGCAACAGGTAACGAGAAATATAAGTCACTCACTTGTTTTAATTGCAGGAAAATTGGTCACATTGCAAGAGATTGCCGATCAAAGAAGGACGGATTTCATAAGAAACCTGGTGTCAAACGAGACAAGAAATACGATGCACTTCTCATGTCTTTGTATAATGTCGACATCAAAGATACATGGATTCTGGATAGTGGAAGTACGCATCACGTATGTAAACAACGAGA
>NW_017304279.1:460338-489632 GCF_001594115.1 Trachymyrmex septentrionalis | reverse complement strand
ACAACTGATGGCGCGAAAGCTATGACAGGTTTCAAGAAAAGATTCGCCGGTCAATTAAAACAGCGAAATTTAAATATCCCCATTATTCATTGCATAATACATCAGGAAGCATTAGCCGGTTGTAAAACTTTTAACAGCTATGGAGACTATCACTAAAATAATTAATAAAATTAAAGGTGGACATAAGTTCCTTACTCACCGAAAATTTAAATTATTTTTTGATAAACATAAAGCTGTTTACACAGATATCCCACTTTATTGTCCAGTTCGTTGGCTTAGTGCTGCAAAATAAAATTTATGAAATATTTAGAAACATTTTTTCTGATAAGGAAAGACCTTTTCCTTTCCCTGAAAGAAATAAATAACTTAAAATTTCACGAATATATATCTCTTTTGGAAGATGTAACGTTTCTTACTGAACTCGCTTTTATTACTGATATGAGTAATCAACTTAGGATTCTTAATTTAAAACTGCACAGGACGAATCAAAATATTTCTCAATTAGTGAGTTATGTTGATTCTTTCCGAAGAAAATTCCAGGTATTAAAATCTCATTTAAATGATAATATTTTTTATTTTTTTCCTTTTTGTCAAATTCTTCTCAAAGAACATGACAATAATTGCAATTTCAAAGAATACATTCATTTTCTAGATTCTCTTATAGACGAATTTAATACACGGTTTACTTGCTTCGAAAAACTCAGAACGGAATTCTTTTCAAGAATCCCCTTACAGCGCCTTGAAGGAATTGAAGGACAGCATCTTGCAAGATAAATTATGTAATTTGCAGAACGATGTTGCACTTAAAACGGTTAAAGAAACTGTGCCGATTTTTATAAAATATTGAAAGAATTATCATATCCCAATCTTCGAGATTTCGGAGTTTGAATTTATTCCATGTTCGAATTTACTGTTAGGAATTACATTGTAATACATATTATGAACTATAGATGGCGTTACGAGCCTTCGCCGCCCCCCTTCGTTAGACAGATCCTCGCTGTTCTCCGTCCGCGAGACATGTAAAGGACGCGATTTGCTGAATAAAGTCTTTTTATTGAATTCGCGGTGTGATCAGTCATTACGGTTCCTCACGACCCACTCTCCTTCTCACAGGTTATGGGCCCAGGGCTACGCAAGAAATCGGTCGAGGAACGAAAACGAATATAGAATTGTCGCGAACCTCAGTGTCGGTAGTGCCACGCGAAACGACAAAATGGCGAACTTTGTGCGGATAGACGCGTTGAACAAAGAAAACTACGACACTTGGAAGATGCAAGTGCGTGCTTTACTAATAAAGAACGATGCTTGGTGCTACGTTAGTGGCGATAAACCAATGCCAGAAGCGGTCGCGAACGATGATGCAGTCGTGACAGCCATTGCCGAGTGGAAGAAAAATGACGCAAAGGCAATGTCGGACTTAATCTTGTCCATAAGTCCAGCCGAGTTAAAACAAGTTAAGGCATGCTCGACGTCAAGGCAAATTTGGTGCCAACTCGAAACGGTCTTTCAGTCGAAGGGTCCCGCCCGGAAAGCGACACTGCTAAAACAACTCACGCTTCAACGCATGGCGGAGGGCGACGATGCGCGCGAGCACCTCCACAAGTTTTTCGACGCTGTGGACAAATTGAACGAGATGGATGTTAAAGTCAACCCGGATTTGTTGGCGATCATGCTGCTATACAGCTTGCCACAGAGATTCGAAAACTTCCGTTGCGCGATCGAGTCGAGAGACGAATTGCCGACTCCCGATGTCCTACGGATAAAAATAGTGGAGGAAAGTGACGCGTGGAAAAATGAAACGCGCAATATAATTCCGAATGCGATGGTCGCCGGAAAATGGCTCGGAAATAAGACGCGTGTGCAAACAGACAAAAATGCATCGAAAAACAAAGACAGCGGAAGTTCCAGAATGAAGTGCTATAAGTGTCGAAAACCTGGTCATAAAGCGTTCGAGTGTGGCCGCCGCGATGGAAATCAACAATCGGCGAAGAGCGCAGAGAGCACGAAGGAACGAAGCAGACGCAACGAAGCTGACAACAATGGCGACACCGCGTGGCTCGCTACCGTCAATATGACAACGCAGCAGCCAAAGAGCCGCAAGGATCGCGGTATGTCCGAAAATCAAGAGGTATTTCACGTGCGTGACATTAACCGCAACGCATGGTGCCTCGACAGCGGCTGCACGTCACACCTATGCAAGGATTGGGAAAAATTTGCCAACGTTGATGTCAACTACGACGGTAAGGTGTATTTAGCGAGTGACGCAACAGCTGATATAAACGCGCGCGGGACCGTACACATGGAAACGCGACAGAACGGCGTGACAAAAGAATATCGTCTAAGTGACACTTTGTATGTGCCCGATTTGCGCGTAAATTTGCTTTCTGTAAGCAAAATCACCGATCGTGACTGTACCGTTACTTTCGACAAAACGCATGCGCGAGTTACTGATAAGAACGGAAACTTAAAATTAATCGCTGATCGCAATGACGGGTTATATACCATTCGAGAAGAAAATCGATCCTTTTGTAAAATATCGACCGAGCGCGGAAAAGACTCGAAAAATAAGCGACTTCGAGTTATGGCACAGGCGCTTAGGGCACCTAAATGCGACCGATTTAATCGCGGCAAGTCGTAACGGTCTCATACCGGGAATAGAATTCAAAAATTCCGAAAGCGATTTAAAATGTAAAACTTGTTTACTCGAAAAGATGACGAAACTTCCTTTTCCTAAGAAATCGGAAAAAGTAACAGAGTTACTCGAAATCGTGCACAGTGACGTTTGCGGGCCGATGCGCACGAGCTCGATGGGCGGCGCGAAACTCTTTGTTACATTCACGGATGATAGCTCGAGATGGTGCGAAGTGCGATTTATAAAGTCTAAAAACGAGGTATTTGCAGTCTTCAAAGAATACAAGGCTTTCGCGAAAAATCGAACGGGTCGCAAAATAAAATATCTACAATCAGACAATGGGGGGGAATACACAAATACTGAATTCGACAAATACTTGAAGGAACACGGTATAAAACGTAGGTTGACGACCCCATACCATCCGGAACAGAACGGTATCGCTGAACGGAGAAACCGTACGTTAATAGAGATGGCAAGATGTCTGCTACGGCAATCTTCCTTACCGACATCTTTTTGGGCGGAAGCCGTATCGACGGCGAATTATATTCGTAATCGTTGTCCGTCGAAAAGCTTGGGGGGGAAGACGGCGTTCGAGAGTTGGACCGGGCGCGCACCGAACATGAATCACTTACGTCAGTTTGGGTGCGAAGTGTATTATCTCGTTAATAAGCCTGGAAAGGGGAAGTTCGACTCGCGTTCCAAGCGAGGTATTTTCTGTGGCTACTCCGAGATTTCAAAAGCGTATAGAGTCTGGGTTCCGGATGAACGAAAGATCGAAATTTCTCGCGACGTCAAATTCGTGGAAGACACCGGCGAAATCATCGCGAACGATTGGAATGATATTTCCCTCGACGAGCTGACGCGTGAATCCGAGGAAAATTCGAGCGAATTAAATGCCAAGCTTAGTAGTGTAGATGTAGTCGTAAGCGTTAACAAGAATATTTGCGATGAAAAGTTCGATAGTTTGGACGAGCGACACAACCTCGATGCTGCAAACCTCGAAGCTCGTGACGAAGGAGATCCCAAAAGACGAAGAGCCCCGGGTAGGCCGCGCAGGGTACTTACCGGACAGAGGGGAAGACCCCGCAAGGAGTATAACTTCGACGACGACGACGTTGGGCCGGAACAGTGCGTCGTTGCCGAAATTCCTTTGAGGCAAGCGATCTCAGGTCGCGATTCCGGAGAATGGCAAAAGGCCATTTCCGACAAATTAAAGTGCATACTTAAAAATGACACTTGGGAGCTTACCGAGCGTCCGAAAAATGCCAAGACAATCGGTAGTCGAATTGTCCTGACGAACAAATATAACCCGGACGGATCTCTCGGAAGGCGTAAGGCCCGCATCGTCGCTCAGGGATTTTCCCAAAGGCCAGGGATAGATTTTAGCGAGACATTCTCCCCGGTCGTTCGTCTAAGCTCCATTCGGCTTCTGACAGCTATCGCCGTCCAAAGCGGGATGCACATTCATCAGTTAGACATAACCACAGCGTACCTAAATGGTAAGCTTGAGAAGGAAACATACATGGAAGTTCCGAATCATCTCGAAGATGCGCTTGACTTTATCATTCGAACTGAGGCGCATGATAGCAAGGTCGGGCAGAAAGCGACGAAGATGCGAGAAGATATGAGGCGAGGAAATCAAGTTTGTCGCGTATCAAAGGCACTCTACGGTCTGAAACAGGCGGGTCGATGCTGGTACGAAAGATTGAACAGCGAACTAAAGGAATACGGTCTACGACCTTCCGACGCTGATCCTTGCGTCCATTATAAAGGCAAGGGGAAGGACCTGTTGTTAGTTTTGATATACGTAGATGACATGCTGATACTCTCGCGCGAACTCGAGAAGATCGGATCATTTAAAGCCTACCTGGCGAAGATTTTCGATGTCAAGGATCTCGGGAATGTCAAGTGTTGTCTAGGAATAGAATTTCTTCGATCCGACGGTAAAGTCAGTTTGCGTCAAACCGGGTACATCGACGACGTGCTCAGTCGTTTCAATATGTCGGACTGCAAACCGGTGGCGTCCCCAATGGACATCGGGCTTAAATTAGTGAAGGCTTCACCTGCCGAAGCGGACAACTCCGTTCCTTACAGGGAATTAATAGGTTCGTTAATGTACCTGGCAGTCGGAACGCGACCAGACATCGCCCACGCGGTTAGCAAGTTAAGCCAATTCAACGAATGTCATGGAAAAACACACTGGATAGCTGCGAAGCGTGTCTTGCGCTATTTGAAGGGCACTCGCGACCTTGGTCTCGTCTACACCCCCGACGATACGTCATTAAGAGGATTCGTCGACGCCGATTGGGGCAGCTGTAGCGACGATAGGAAATCGTACACCGGATATTCGTTCATTCTAGGGGATGCCTCGATCTCGTGGGATTCGAAGAAGCAGAAAACTGTCGCTTTATCGTCAACAGAAGCGGAGTATATGAGCTTAACTGAGGCTACAAAAGAAACTATATACTTGCGAGATTTTTTAGGAGAATTAGGTTTCGAGAATTTCGCCAATGTTACATTGTATTGCGATAATCGAAGCGCGTTAGATCTTGCCGTGAATCCCGTGTTTCATAGCAGAACGAAACATATAGACATACGGCACCATTTCGTTCGCACGGCCTTAAAAGACGGCACGATCAGACTGAAACATGTATTTACCGACGACATGATCGCGGACATACGTACGAAAGGCTTGTCGGGCCCAAAGCACAAATTGTTATCGGAGCGTTTAGGACTTAGGCCGTAATTTTGTAATTTTGAAAAGCGACGGCTCGTTCCGAGGGGAAGTGTTAGGAATCACATTGTAATACATATTATGAACTATAGATGGCGTTACGAGCCTTCGCCGCCCCCCTTCGTTAGACAGATCCTCGCTGTTCTCCGTCCGCGAGACATGTAAAGGACGCGATTTGCTGAATAAAGTCTTTTTATTGAATTCGCGGTGTGATCAGTCATTACGGTTCCTCACGACCCACTCTCCTTCTCACATTTACATATTTATGTGAGACATCTTTTTCAAAAATGAAGCTTATAAAAAACGAGAGACGTTCTACCTTAAGCAATGATTCTTTGCCTCGTCTTATGCGGCTCGCTACATGTAATACGCAAATCGACGTTTCTGATCTCGCCAATAAAAAATTCTAAAAATCGGAGTAAGTATTTTTTATTTCACTTCGTTTGTGTTTAATTATTATACTTGGTCGTATAATTCTTCATTTTTATCAGACTAGGCCTATTGGCCACTTAAAAAAAAACGCGTCAACGATAGTACCTCAAGGGACGTGGAAAACTATTAAAAATTCATTGGATGGATACATTCATTTTGAGCGCTTACCTGTTGCTTCATTCTGTCTTAATTATATAATGAGCGAAAAAAAGATAGAATAAAGTTTACAGCGTGAGCATTCAAAACGAGTGCTCCGTACACCTCATGTCTTTGAACATTAGACATCCTAAACGTCGAGCAGCATTTGGACTGCGCGCGGAACGAGCGGTGGGAGGAGTAACGAGAGGCGGGGCCTCTCGAAAATCGGCTGAGAAGTGCAACTTTTACCGAGCCCTATTACATGAAATTGATTCATATTTTAAGTATATCTGTCGATTTGTATCTCCAATGTCTATTCTGAAACATGTAATAATATATATAAATTATATAAATCTTTATTTAGCAATAAGAAAAACCTACGTCAACTTATGAATTACTCCCCTAAGCATCAACTTCTACTAACCTCATTTTTAACGTGGTGTCCTGAAATACTTTATGATTAGATCTTTATGATTAGACATCTGAGATTTTTCTGTGCATGACTCCAATAAATCATTTCTTGTCACAAATACTGCGTTGTTAACTATCCTTGCGCTTATATTTTATTACATGTGTAAGAAAAACGGACCATAAAGTATATTTTCTTATTGGCAAGTGTAAAAGCAATTATATTTCTTCAAAACTACAACTTATCTGATATATTAAAGGCTTCGATCTCCGACTTTTTTCAATTAAATTTTGGAATATTTCAGAAATTTCACTGATCAAAACAGGTTACATCGGTCGACTGTCAAAACACAATTTACTAACACTACGATATATTCATGATCGCTGATGCAACATCCGGTCGTATCAGTCGTGAACGTAAAAATAACTAATAATAAGAATGGAACATGGATTTCTAAAATCGAAGTAATAAAACCCCAGGCATTCGTGCAACGCACTGTACATACATACGATCAAACTTCAAAGCTCGCGAAATGAAAGCATATAAAATTATTAAAAAATAGAATGTTATATGTCTCCAAAAAACAACGATGCAGAATAAAATATCTCTTCATGCGTAAGTATAGTCTTACTTCGTAGATAATTTCAAGCCAAGATTATATATTGAAGATTATATATTGAATTAATTTAAATTATATAAATATATGTGTGTATATAAAAAATGTATATATAAAAAATATGTGTGTATTTTAAGTGTATAGTTATAATCAACATTAAAATAATTTAAAAATTTGATAGTTAGGAACATTCTTTTCCATCGTTTTCAAATTTCAAATAATATTTTGATAACTATTTTACATTTTTTCATATTCGAATTATGCGGTATCATCACGCGCAAGCGCACAGTAAACAAGCATTCAGACAAGGACAGATAGATATTGGAGACACTTTTATTACATTGATTACATACGGTCCTTCGGATTACATTTGGTAGTAGAATATACAATATATACTTCCAGTATATATATTCTAAGAAAATAAATGATATATCAAGCGTTTTATGTGTAATTTAGAACGCGCTTTATATCCTATTTCTGTTTTATCTAATGACTGAAATAGAATCCACAAGCGATACTGTTATCGCTTCCTCATATCGCTTCCTGAACCGCAAGCCAAGCCTGCGTCCATATTCAAAGATCCTACATCCACATCCACATTATCGAAATGAATAGTGTTGGAATATATGAGTAAATCTCTGCTCCCGGAATGATTCACCGTGTTTGGTGGGAGGTGTAAGAGCTGTGCGTGTGCGCGAAGAGTGAGAGAGGGAGAGCGGTCGAAAAGGTATAAGATAAGACGCGTAGCAAGTAAGCGAGAGAGTAAGTGTGTAATTAGCCATGTAGTAAACAATTATATATTAACATTAAACAGAGAATGTGTTCTAAACAATTAATTAAACCGAAATCCTAACATGGAAGCAGAGCGTGGTTAATAACACCTCTGAGTGAAATAATGTTATTAACCACGTGTATTCTGGAGTAAAAGAATTGAAAAACGTTTAGTGAAAGACTATACAAAATTTAAACACAAGAGAAAATTTGAGGATATATAAGCACATAGTTACCGAGGTGGTTGAAGTGCAAATTAAATTAAAGTTAATTCAATAAACAAAGAATATGTTTAAATGCATATATTGTTAGAGAAGTTAAAAACTTTATGAAGAAAAAGAATTTAGAAAAAGTAAGAAACAGTGACAGCTTTGAACTAAGTGAAGAACAATGTGACTACTTGAGAAAATGTTTCTTTAAAATATTGAATGAAGTTACGATTGTTTGCAGTGAAGTTTACAAAGTAAAAATAAATTCGCAAGTTGAAGTGAAAACAATGTCGAAAAACGAAGAGATAAAGATACCAGTTTTTGATGGGCAAGATTACAATATATGGAAAAAAAGACTATCGCTATACTTAAAGTGGAAAAAATGTGATGAAGAAGCAAAACGAGAAAAATTAGCAACTGATAATGAAGAACAATGGGAAGAAAATAATTTAAAAGCAATGAACTATATCTATAGTAGTATAAACAACGATCAGCTTGAGTTTGTTTGTGATGAGGACACGGCGTTCGGAATAATAAACAAGTTTGATCAACTTTACTTAAAGGAATGACAGCGTTACAAATATGTATCAGAAATAAACTAGACAAATTGAAATTGAAAGATTATGAAGACTCGAACATATTCTTCACGGATTTTGAGAAGACAATTAATGAATTAAAGAGCGCTGGTGGACAAGTCACGGAACAAGAGAAATTGAACTACATGCTCAGGACACTGCCAGATTCGCTAAGCTATATTGGCGATTTAATCGATGCTATAAAAAAGGAGGAAAGAAACTGTGAATTTTTAAAAAGTAAAATAACTATGTGGGAAGTAAAAATGAAAAGCGACGCAAGTAAAAAGAAAGCTAGTGCTTTTAAAGCTGAAAATAGACAAAAGGAGACCTGTTACGGTTGTAACAAACCAGGACATATAATAAAAAATTGCAATAGACCATGGCGAAGAGGCTGTGGCAGAAGCAGACCAAGTGGAGCTGGAATGTACAGGCCAGGAGGTGTACACAATCAACAGATATCACAACAGCAGCCGTCACGAGGATGGGGCGGCAGAGGTCACATACGACGAGGCTACAACTACAGAGGCTTAGGCAGACAAACACGCAGAGAGAATAACACAACTGAAGAACACGACGCCAAGTATAGCTACAGCGAACAGCGTGATACGGGTTCATTTCTAACACAAATTATGAGTAACGAGAATATTGAGAATAATGTTGAAACCTATAATAGTAGTGTAAATAAAATAGATTGGATATTAGATAGCGGGTGTTCAGATCACATAGTAAACGATGATTCGTATTTTAGTGAATCTCTGACTTTGAAAAATGCAATCAATGTTAAAGTCGGCGATGGTCGAACTTTGAAAGGCACTAAAGTTGGCAAAGTTTGTACCTATTTTTTTATAAATAGAAAGCGAGTAAAAATAACGATATCCAATGTATTTTATGTGAAAGACATGGACAAAAATTTAATTAGTTTTGCGAAAGTAACAGACAAAAATAAAATAATTTCAATCGATCAAACTGCAAAAATTTATGATAAATTCGATAATCTAATTGGGATCGCATATAAAGATAATGGACTTTATAAAATGAGTAGTTTTATTAATGAGAGAGAAAATTATAATACAGAGACAGAGAATAGCGTTTTGACTCAGAAGGAAAAACTACATAGAATTCTAGGTCATATAAATTTCAATTACTTAGATCATATGTGTAAAAAACAATTGGCAGACGGTTTGCCAAACGAATTAGAGTCAATTTATTTAAAATGCGGTACATGTTTGAAAAATAAAATGCATAATTTACCGTTTAAAAATAATCGAACAAGAGCGAATGACATCTTGGAGTTAGTCCATTCTGATTTAAATGGCCCACATAAAACCACAGGTTTTGACGGCTCAAAATACTTTCTGAGTTTTGTCGATGATTATAGTAAATTAGCTGTCATTTATACAATAAATTCGAAAAGCGAAGTATATGAGTGTTTTAAAAATTACATAAATAAAGTAGAAAATTTAACTGGAAAAAAAATAAAGAAATTTAGATGCGACAACGGAAAAGAGTATCTAAATAAATATATCTACGAATTAGTAAATGAAAAGGGAATATCTATTGAACCTTGCCCTCCTTACGTACATGAGCTAAACGGTGTAGCCGAAAAACTTAACAGAACTATTATGAATTCCGCCAGGTGTTTATTATACGAAGCGAATGTAAATCTAAGATATTGGCCAGAAGTAATTAGAACTGCGACGTATTTAAAAAACAGAACTTTTACAAAGAGCACTATAGAAGACAAAACACCTTTTGAAATTTTTTTTGGTAAAAGACCGGATTTGAGTAACTTAAAATTATTCGGTAGTAAAGTTTTTATCAGAGTTCCCGAGGAAAAAAGAGAATCAAAATGGGATAGAAAAGCAGATGTAGGAATCTTGTTAGGCTATGAAAACGTGGGTTACAGAGTTTTGATAAACGGAAGAATCGCGGTAGCACGACATGTCGATATTGTAGAAGATCGCGAAAATTTAGTCGGTTTTAGTGGAGACGATAATGAAAGTTGTTCTGAAAGTGAAGAATGCTATTTAGACAATGAAAGTCAAGGCTCTGATTCTGACGTATTCTCAGAAAGTGTGGGAAAGAAGAATATTAGTAGAGAAAATCTAAATGAGGGTAAAGAAATTAAGAAAACACAAAATAGAAAAGAACAAAGAAAATTGAGCGAAGAAACAAATAAAAGCAAAGATAACTTAAGGAGAACGGGAAGAGAAAGGAAGAGGACTGAATTTTATAATGCTAGTTTAGCAAATACAAAGTACATTTATGTAAATTTTGTAAGCGCAGACAGCCCGACTAATTATGTTGATGTGTTAGAGAGCGATGAGTATTGTTTATGGAAGGAGGCGATGGACGGTGAAATAAATTGTCTAATGAAAAACAAAACTTGGGAACTAGTAGAGAAACCAGAAAATGTAAAAGTATTAGATACAAAATGGGTGTTCACAAATAAGTCTGATAACAGAAAGAAAGCAAGACTCGTAGTGAGAGGTTTCCAACAATCGGAAGTACTGGAAGATTTATACTCACCAGTAGCAAGAATACAGACTTTGAAATTATTGTTGTCATATTGTTGTCAGAATGAATTAAACATTTTACAATTAGATGTAGAAACGGCGTTTCTTAATGGTCAGGTAATGTCAGAAGTATATGTGAAACAACCCTTAGGATATGCGGACAAGACTGGAAGAGTGTGTAAATTAAAAAAGGCGTTGTATGGATTGAGAGAGAGTCCTAGAGCATGGTATGAGTGCTTTGATAAATATATAAAAAAATTAGGCTTTGTGAGAAGCGAGAGCGACTACTGTTTATACATGAATTATGAAGATAAAGATGAAATTTACTTAATTATATTCGTAGATGACTTGTTAATTTGCGGTAAATATAAAGAAAAACTGATACGAATTAAAAACAAATTATCAAAAAAATTTAGTATGAAAGATCTGGGTGAAGTAAAAACATATTTGGGAATAAATATTAATTATGATCGGAAAAAAAATGAAATGACTCTAGACCAGAAAAATTATATCGAATCATTAGCTAGAAAATATAAAATCACCGAATCAAAGTTGCATTACACTCCTATGGAGCAAAACTTGAGTTTGCAACCCGCACAGTCAGCATCAACATGCTTAAATTATAGAAACTTGATTGGAGCATTATTATATGTAAGTACAAGTACGAGATTAGATGTGAGTTACAGTGTTAACTATCTAAGTCGTTTCCAAAACTGTTACGATGAATCACACTTAAAATACGCTTTGAGAATTCTAAAATATTTATATCAAACAAGAAACTTAAAATTGATTTACCGAAAAAAACTAGACGCAGATGTTATCGATAGTTTTGTGGATGCTGATTGGGCAGGAGATAAAGTGGACAGAAAATCTACCACTGGCTATATAATTAGAATTTTTGGGAATGTAATTTACTGGAAATCCAGAAAACAAGGAAGTGTAACTAAGTCTTCAACCGCTGCAGAATACGTAGCTTTATCCGATTCAATCAGTGAGATTAAAGTAGTATTAAATTTGCTGAAAGACTTTAAAATAATATTATGTAAACCCGTAAAAATTTACGAAGACAATTCTGGAGCAATTGCTATAGCGAAATTTGGAAATCTAACAAAAAACTCAAAGTATATCGAGGTACACTATCATTTTGTCAATGAGTGTTGCGAAAAGGGAATCATTGAAATCATTAAAGTCGAATCAGAAAATAATATGGCAGATATTTTAACAAAGGCTCTAGGGAGAAATAAATTCGAAACATTTAGACAAGCTTTGAGAATTCTGTAACTCAATATTGTAAAAAAAAAAATTTTTATTCATAAAAGTTAAAAGTTTGTTGGTGGGTTTTTCTCGAAGCATAGATTTAAGGAGGTGTGTTGGAATATATGAGTAAATCTCTGCTCCCGGAATGATTCACCGTGTTTGGTGGGAGGTGTAAGAGCTGTGCGTGTGCGCGAAGAGTGAGAGAGGGAGAGCGGTCGAAAAGGTATAAGATAAGACGCGTAGCAAGTAAGCGAGAGAGTAAGTGTGTAATTAGCCATGTAGTAAACAATTATATATTAACATTAAACAGAGAATGTGTTCTAAACAATTAATTAAACCGAAATCCTAACAAATAGATTTAAATCTTTGAATGTAGACTCAGGCTCGGTCATGGCTCGATAATTTAGACCTTTAGCTGAATTTCTTGCACAATTTATCTTTTTTTTTATCTCCCCAACGTAAAAAGAAAAAGAGGAAAAACAAACTGTGTATGATGTTCAGTTAAAAAAAGAATAGAAGTCTACATCAATGATGCAAACTTTCAATATAAAATTTCAACAGAATATATTCCCGGATACTAATGATATTAGACTATTTGATCGGGTAGTAAAAAATGCCGGATAATACAAGATGTCAAATTTCATATATCCGGAGCATCCTTAGTTTTTTTACTTTTAATTACTTAAATTCTACGTAACTTGTAGAAGATCGACAGTTTTTAATAATATGTTAATATTAATAATATGTTTGTATGTCAATATTAATAATATATTTACAATTGATACGATGTAAGTATTATCACCGACAAGATATTATTAAAGACGGACATCCTTATGAGAATTCACGTATTTATCAATATTGAAGTAATTAAAAGTTAAAAACTGATATTGTATTAATTTCATAATTTATTAATTTAATAGATGTATTTATGCATTTAGAACTCAATAATACTCGATTTTCGTTTAAAATTGTGATTTCAATGTTATCGTCAAAGTTTAATTATCAACAGAGATGAAAATATTGTAATTTTTCTACAATATGTAGGATATTATAGCTTTATAAGTATTCATATTTATTTATAGAACATTTATGTAATAAAAAATCGTGAATTTAATAATGTATGAGCCAAATATTTATATTAATAATAACAAATTTATATCAATTGTCGATAATGTTGATGTTTTTCAATTAGCTCCGGATCCTTGGGGCCCTTTTTATACTGCCGAAAATTTGCCCAGGATTAACGGTCTTTAATAGTATCTCGTCGGTATTATACTCAGAGCATCAAACTGATACAGAACGTTGAAATAACGTTCTGTGCTATATGGGATATGCAGTTTTTTTCTCATTTTTTCTAACTTAATTGAAAAAAATGATATAAAAGAAATTAATCAATTACAAATATGCTCAAAAATAATTTTTATAAGTTATATGTCACATACGAAACTGGAGCCATCTGATTTTGAATAATTATGATATCCATGCATTATTCTTCAATTACTCAGTAGTGATATATATCTCTAAGTAAAAAAATGTTAAACTTACCTCGTTTGTTTATTCAGGCAAGTTATTAATGATGATCATATCAAACATTCTGACGTCACGTACAGAGTAAATTAACTTAATTCTTACATATCCTAAGACTTACTCAACATAAATATCCAATGTCTGCAGAGAATTGACAATAAACAAAATTATAACGTTAAACAATAGGTTATATGTTATATAGTATCACAATGCACGTGTGTTCCATGTGCTAATGCTTGGAAAGAGAAGAATCCAAATAGTGACAAATTTTATTAGAAACAATGGTGCGCAGGTCTAAATCAGAAGTTGGAAATTGATGACTGTGATTAGTCGATTAAGCGTCTGTGAATTAAGCAGACGAGGCTTTAGGCAGCCTTTCTATGAGCGGAACGGAATAGCAAGATCACAATTGCAGAAAAGAAAACAGAAATGATTGCAGGGTAATTATTTAGAATATATATATATACGGACTGCATCTCTGATTTTGATGAAATTAGGCTCATTCGACGCGTTTTTGCTCAAAATCGACAGAATCTGTAAAAAAAAAAACGTTGGGATCGTTCCGCGAACTGAGATATTAAGCGTTAAAGTTGATGATTATTGAGGTTAGGAAATCTGTCATGGAGTGTATAGGCAGTAATGCTTATTGATTCGGGGCATTTACGTCGTTCCGAATAAAAAAAATAACATATCTTACCCGCAAATATCATATTATCCTTATCATTTATCCTTATTTACCGAATGTTAAACAAGGATGACATGACGCCCGAGGAGCACTTAGGTGGGAATCCAAACGCAGCCAAACGGATAGGATATGTTATTTTTTTTAATCGAAGCACGATAAAGGCTACATGTAGCACGATTATATGAACTAAATATCGATTTATCATCTCCAGCCTTGAAAAGTGGATGATATGTTCTAAGTAAAATGAACGTTGCTATGTAATTTACTTCCACTTTGCCAGAGGGCAGTAATGCGCAACAGCATTTTGCAGTTACAAGTTTTGGACCATCATGTCTTTTCTCAGGTTTTTCTCTGGTTATATTGTAAAGAGATTTTCTATGCAAAAAACTATCCAAATAGGAGGCTCAGTAGTGTTGACCGATAGAATAGATTTGAATGCGTTTTTCATCAGAGAGGTAATAATATTAATATTGGACATTTTTTTAATCATGATGTGTGCATTATATTTTTATCATTAAACAACTTTAGGCGTAGTAATCTTTAATCTGCACAAGTGCAGAGTAATGCAGGTGACTGAATTTGCTATATTTATCACACATGGTAAACAAAAAACAAATCGGTGTGCGTTGGGTATCGAGGATTGCTATAAGATGTAATATTTCTGGTGAGACCGACGACTTGTAAATTAATATGGATGACGACCCGCGACTGTCACATTATGTATACATTTATATGGCCAACAGGGATAAACCATTGAAATTTGCATTTACTGTTGGTGAAACCATCGAATATCTGTGTATAAAGGTGTGAATGATTCTTTTTCTTTCAGTTAAATAAAACAGAATGGAATGTTATTGTATATCTTTATGGCAAAAATGAATGTTCCTGCCTTGACGATTTTGAAAACTACTCTGTGTTATCTATTAATCATACATCATACTATCATCTTCATTAATTGGAATCATAACAAGAAATTGGTTCTCTTGTTAATATTTATTTATTTGTGTAGAATACAAACTAACAATGACTTTACATCAATATAATTATAATTTTCTGCTTAACTATGTATCTGTTATGTACATACAAAATGTGTTATGTAACATTTATATTATTGTATGAAAAATTTTAAATTGGTATAAGGTTACTGTTTGTATTCTATAGGTTGATCAAAAGCCACTGATTGAAGAAGATACAGTAAATATTAAAACTAATTTAAGAAATCTTATGTATAACTATAGTATTATTATTTGTATTATAAAATTTGATTTGTGACACATGCACAACCACTGCTCTCCCCAAGATACACTGGCTATTGAATTGTAATTATAGTTATATGTTAATAAATCAAAATAAATTTGTTTAATCATATTATTTTTATTGATCTTTGTAAAAAATTATTAATAAATCTACATAATCTATTTTTATTATTTTTTTATTCTGTCAACAATTTGCACCTTTTTTATTATTTCTACAAATTTAAATTTATTTTTCCATAACATATTTAAAGAAATTTTGGCTATAATCTTTTATTTTTATCCTTGTATCAATCTTAATATTTTTTAAAATCAAAACTATTTAACTTATAGATATGCCATACTTTCAATATAAGTCCTTTAGCAAGACATCTGTTTGCACTGCAAAGTTATTCTTCAAAACTATGGTTCCCTTGTGGTCACATACTGGAAGAAGATTCGGAGAAATACAGATTCAACTTTCGCCTGAGATTCAAGCCATCTAGTATGGACAGGCTGAGAGAAATAGATTTAAATGCATATAATTATTATTTTGAACAAGTTCGTAAGGATGTATTGGATAACAAGGTACCTGACATTGTTTATGAGAAACATAAACATGAATTAATTGGCCTAGGAGTTAGCGATATGTATAGGTAACATACAAGTCATTTTTCTTTGAACAATATGGAATAAACGATTGTTGTTTATTTATTACAATTTTTTCATTGCAGGGTAATGCTTGAAGAAGAACTCCCACGAGAAATTGTAGAATCAGAATATAAAAAATATATACCTAAGGAATGTATAAAAAGACATGCCTTTTTTATTAGAAAACCTATTCACAATGCACTTACAAAATTATCTGGGTATGATGCTGCATATGTTAAGGAGCAGTATTTGAAACAGTTTGAACGCATGGCTCCAAATTATCCATATGAGGAATATACAGCATTAATGGATAAAGATGTTCCTAATCTAAGAGCTAAAGTCTTACTTAGGGTTACCATAGAGCAAGTAAAATACTGCGAGATTGACATTGGTACATGGAAAACGATTTGTAGGATAGAGGACATATCCACTCTCTCTATAGGGTAATAACAAATATATACTATGTATTTCAATACATTGGCTTTTCTTGTTAATGCACAATCTTAAAACACAAATTAAAATAATTTGTATGGCTCATATTAATAAAATATAATAAAAATGAATATATATTTATTACATTTTTATATTTTAGAAAGAACAACACTGTGTTAATTGGGAGGAGGACTGGCATACCATTGTGTGTACAATTTGACACAAAAGCGATTTTATTATCATTTGTATCCACATTGGACGGATATTACCGCTTATCTGTTAAGTGGAATTTTAATCTTTGTAGTGGTGATCTTAGTATTATTACGCCTTCTTTAGAAAGATTACAAAAATTAAGGTGTCATGGGCCAGTTGGGTAAGATGAATTTTACAAGACGAAAGAAAGTTCCTACATATGTAATATTTACATAGAGTCTTTAAAAATCTTTCAGAAAGGATTTCTCGTATACGAAGCTTAAAGAAAAATGTGCCAACGAGCCTGGAAGTTATATACTGCGCGAGAGTGAAACCGAGTATTGTGTTTATTACATCGACGTTTACAACAAAGATGGAACTATATCTTCGCAAGAAGTAGTAGAGACTAAACCTGATAAATTTGTAATGACAAACAGTTCTCGAGTATACGAATCTTTGAGACATTTAATTTCTTCATTCCAAAATTCCAATGAATCAATATACTTTGGAAAATGCTTGGGATTTTCGGAATATGGTATATTAATTAGTCATATATGAGTTGAATTTGTATATTTTTTAGAAAAAAAATCGATATTTTAGTATTTCATTTATATACAGAGAATTTATTTTCTAGACAAGTCCAAATTATTACTTTGCGCTTCGGAAAACATCGTAAACGAAGTAGCGGCAGATGAGGAAATAATTACTACTCTATTGCAAGGTGGACCGCGATGTGTACCATGGAATGAATTGCAGGTATACAAAGCGATCGCAAAAAGCGATGAAAATTTGACTTGTTTCACGACACTGACGAGTTTGCATCGAGCTATATGGCGAGTTGCTAAAGGCAAGAAGCTCGAGGTCATAATGAAAATACTAAAGACAGAGGAGAATAATTATACCAAAGAATTTTTAGAATTGGTCGGCAAATGGAGCCAACTGCGTTCAGTAGCTTTAGTTAGGTAAATATCAGAAATCTTGGAAAGGTATTAAATCGTGAAAGCGTGAAAATACTATGTTCTACTTTTTAGATTATATGGCATAACTGTAGCCCCGACGATCGGAATGCTACTCGAGCTGGTGAATTTGGGCCCGCTGGACAAGTACTTGTGCAGCAATAGTAAATCTGTATTAACGGTTGATATGGTAGAAGCCACCGTCTGTCTGGCAACAGCTCTATGGCATTTGGTAAATTTCTCCAAATATTTATGTTATATCTTAATGTTAATATTTTAAACATGCAAGATATGTAGGAGGAGAATCGTGTAATTCATGGAAATATAAGATGCCGGAACGTTCTCGTACATTCACATACAGATAACAGCTTCATTGTTAAGTTGGGTGATCCTGGTCTCTTTACTTATACCGAGGACGAGTAAGTGAAGAAATAAAAATCTTGTTTAATTATATTCACTGTTTTCTTTTTAAATGTAATATAAGGATATACGATTTTTCGTTATTTTACACAGCATATATTGGATACCACCAGAATGTTACACGGATTTTGCATCTGCAAAATATAGTCTTCAAGCGGATATATGGGCACTGGCAACGACCATTTGGGAGATATTTTCCAGAGGGGCTTCTCCACCCAAATATCACAAAACTCATACTGTTAAAATGGTATATTTATTACAAAAAAAATTTTATTACGTTATTTTTTTACGCTGATAGAATTAATAGAAACTCTGACTATGATGGTTAAATGATATTGTATTGCAGTATTATAAATGTGGAAATCGATTGCCTCCTCCTAAAGATTGTCCAAACGAAATCTATAAATTAATGTTGGAATGCTGGGGCAAAAATAATTCCATAACAAGGAAACAACCTCAGGCTATTATGCGAGATATCAATCAGATCCTCTATGAAGTATATAACGCTCGTAGAACTCATACTTATGCTACTATATGCCCCAAGTTTTTCCGAGATGTCGATGGAAACAACGATGAGAATGGCAGTATTTATACAGAAGAAAGCAAATCGAATAGTGAATCGCAAACGAGTTTGGTCACTGATTACACTAATATTACTTGGAACGATCATAGTGAGTCGATTTAAATCTTTTTCATTGCATAAGTAATTGATGTTATTCTTGATTAGTTGATGCTATTTACGAAATAAAAATGTAATCAAATTATCTTTAGACATAATTATCTTAATTTCTTTATTGTAATACAAGTATATATTGAGTTTACAAATAATAATATTTAATTGTGATAACTTGTGTGATATGAGAATTAAGAATTAAACTAATTTCTTTAAAAGCTACAGAGCAATTAGTCAGCTATCAGAATCAAGACAGCAACATGGACGAATTGTCGTTTTATCTACGTTGGTTAAACAGCGAGTTGTACAAGATGCCATTTGCGGGTAATGGTAACGATTGTGGTCCAAGTTGCGAAGATAGTTCAGGCAAAACTAATAAAAGTAAAACCAATGACAAGGCTTGCAACAGTAAAGATAGCTCCCAATGGCAGCGTACTTACGAGATAAATGAAAATTTGGATGTGATCTTGCAAGGACGTATAGGCGAAGGCTTTTATGGTGAAGTATATAAGGGTACACTCAGAAGACGCAATGGCAAAGAAGTTGATTCGGAACAGGATGTAGCCGTCAAGAAACTCAAGACGCAGGAGGATTCAGAAAATGTGCTTGACTTCGAAAGAGAAATTAAAATCATGGAGGTGAGTCATTGTTTTAAAAATCAATTGTTATTTTTTCAGGAATTATGTGTTTAAACTTTCTGTAAATTAATTATATTTATTGATCTATTTTTTAATTTATTTTTAGAGACTCAATCATCCAAACATTGTAAAAATTTTATGTTCAGTAGACCGAATTCTGGTAATGGAATTTATTCGATATGGCTCGTTATTGAGTTATCTAAGCTCGCATCGGTACAGTCTTGCATATAAAACATTATTAGGCTTCGCTCTGGACATCGTTGCGGGTATGGAATATCTCGGTAGTATGAACATTGTTCACCGAGATTTAGCAGCGAGAAATATTCTAGTAGCGAACGAAGACCGAGTAAAAATCAGCGACTTCGGTCTTGCGCAAGTGATAGCTGCGAGTGATTATTATGTATTTAAAACTCTTCGTAATATTCCAATTAAATGGTAAGTATTATAAAAAATATGTTCATCTCTTTTCTCAATATTTTAACAATAATAGAATAAAATAACGTTTCACGTTTGGAAATATATATTACATAATAGAATATTTTATATTTTCTCGCTAATTCTTTTAAAATTGAATTATTTTTTTACGCATGAGAGAAATAAACAATTTTTTTTAGGTATGCACCGGAGAGCTTGAGGCATAACAAATTTTCAACACGTTCAGACGTGTGGTCATTCGGTGTGACAATGTACGAAGTTTTTAGCTATGGCGTCGATCCACAACTGTCAGTCAAAGTGGCTGAAAAAGAAATTTTAATGATGACTATAACGGACCTATCAAACGCGTTGGAACGTGGCCACCGTCTTCCTTGTCCAGATAACTGTCCACAGGAAATTCATAGAAAATTGATGTTATCATGCTGGCAATTGAATAGTCATGAAAGACCGATTTTTGCTACTCTACGCGAAGATATCGAGCAACTACTTTGCAATTATTAGAATACTTTGTGATTCTGCAAATATTTTAGAAATATGACGTATCGTATTTGTGATTCTTACATCAATGGGAGATTCTTTGACGAATCTATAGTTAATTTATATTTTTCATGAAAAGTTAGTTTCATTCCTTTGTAAGATCTCTATAAAGAATTATATGTAGGTCAATTCTATTTTTATATTTTTAGATGAGTAAATTTGAGAAAAAAGTATTCTTCTATAAAAATTTTAATTAAAAAAAAAATAGGAAATCAAGGAATCTGTCATTGGAAAATTAACAATATTTCCGATCTTTAAATCTTGTGTAGAAGAGATGTATCTAGTCGAAGATATTGTCGCCATTTTATTACATATTGCGTGAAATATAACGTTTAAGTACAATATCAGTTTATTAGTCCCGAAACTAATTATAATTCTATCTTTTATTCCTTTTACCCATAATTCTCCAATCAACTTCCTATAAATCAAGGCGTACACAGGATAAAAGTTGGGATCAAATCAATTGACTACAAATTGATTGCATTCACTTTGAACCATTAACACTAAACACCTCGTTTGAACGGATTGATAAATCTTTTTTTATAATTATATTAATTCGTCTTATATATTTAAAAAATATAATAAAGTATTTCATTCATGATTTTTACTGTAATGGAAAATTTTTTTTGATGAGTGAATTTTATTTTTATATTTTTAGATAGATGGATTTTAAGGAAAAGATACAAGTCTCTAAAAATTTCATTTAGAAAAATAGAAAAATAGGGATCAATTATAATAAGGATTTCTCTTAAAGTATATATATCTTTTTCGTTTTTCTTGATACCACCAGAATTGAATAATTACTTTTTGCATTCTATCTCTATATCTAAAATCTCTATATCTTAAAAAAAAATACTTATCTTATTTCTAACGATCACTTATAGAAGAATATCTAGTCATTAATACTGTACTATAAAGTTAATATGTATGAATATACATATTCCGCCGCAAAAGTATTTTTTTACGTTAAATTTTTTGTAATTCTTACTTCAACTTTTTCCATTATAATAGAAAAATTAAAACGATACAAATTATTTACAAACTATAATCTACGAAATAATCGCGCGTGAAAAAAAATCATAAAAATCGTAGAAAAATCTAATGACAATTTCCATCTGGAGATCCCACCGATGGTTCTTTCTCATTTTATTACGTGAATACTGAATAATTTACTGATAAATTCTTCCGACATCTTGGAACAATTTTCGCTCCCACGTTAAGTGCATTTTCCTTTGATATTATTTGCCTGATAAAGCTAGAAAAAAAAAAGAAATGTAAAAATCAGACTGACTTTAGAGAGAAATGACTATAATAAAGTAACACAACTGGCTTGCTTCTGCAGTCAGTTCTATTGAAACTTTCGAAGCAAATGGAACATCCTAAAGAGCATTACTATAAATTTAACCGATTTCTTCTATCGGTTAGCGGACTATGGCCTTATCAAAGCAAACGGAGCGCTCATTTAACGAGAGCTGTTATCATTGTTTTCATGCTGTCATCTACATTTTTTCAGGTAGTCGCAGTTTTAAAAAATATTTTTTCAATTAAATATTAAATATGTTTTCAACTAAAAGATCGGAAATAACATAATATTAAAAAATATAAAATACAAACGCAGTAACTAAACAGATATTATTATTTTATCGAAGCTATAATGAAGGATATTCACGCGAGACAATTAATCGAATTATCTGTTCTGGATTATTTTTCCATGAAATTATATTAATTATTTCACTTTTAACAGTTTCCAGATTTCGAGCATGTTTACATCTAAAGTTACTCTGGACTATATAGTGGATGGAATACCATCTCTTCTACTTGCACTAGGTAGCTTGAGTAACTTGTATTCGCGTATAATACACATAGATAAAGTAAGTTTCTAAAAAGATTTTTAGATCTTTATAATTTATATTAAACTCGATAGAATGCATCTTTTGTCTCCAATATGCAAAAATCTAGACTGCTATTAATTTTTAAATAAATAGAAAAAATTACTTTTGTGTATACAAAAATTGTATTTTGGTTAAATGGAACGTTATTTACCTTAATCTTACGCTAATTCAGACAATGGCGTTTTTTCACTAATACATATTTAATAATAAATAAATAAAAGCTATACAGGCAAAATATGCAATATAAATTTCATAAATTTTTTAGAAGTACATATTATAATTGCTAACCCTGGTAAAAAAGTTGATAGAGAACGATAGAAAAATTCTATTGTTTTGAATGAAATCTAGTTCGTGAATTCACTAATTAGAATCAAATCTTATAGGAATTTTATATAAATCTTATAGAACCCGATAAAATATGATAGGATTCATATCCGATCAATCGTGATACTGGCGAAGTCGACGATAGAAAATGATATAAACTTATAGAAAATAATACCGGAAAGTTATTACCTATATCGCGTGTTTTCAACCATTGCTAATGTCATGGAATTATAAAAAATGATATCATAATTATAGAAAATGATATAAAATGATAGAAATCCTAAATCCCAATTGTTCTCTATCAATTTTTTTACCAGAAAGCATACCAATGCGTCTCAATATACATACCCATTGATATTTTTATTATCGATTTTTAAAAATATATGATTCTTTACTTATCACTTTCTTTTAGTTTAGAGAATGATTCGAGTGTATGTGGCAAGATTGGGCGTTACAGAAGACGCATCGAGATCAAGATCATGCATGAGTATACTGAGATCTCAAGACTATTCACATTCTATAATATTACATAAGTAAGAGAAATATTAACCCTCGTTTTGTCTACAGAAGAAAAAGACAAGCATTGCTATCTATGACATCGAGACTGTACCATCTGATCAAATTTGACCCGGACTGGTTAAAAAAAACAACAATTTTATGTATTTTAATACAAATCTTTATGATCGCCTTCAAAATAGCCTCCTTCTGAGCCAATACAAGCATGCCAACGATTAATCCAATTTTCCATACACTTCTTATAGGCCTCGGCCGGGATGGCCTTTAGTTCCTTCAGCGAATTTCTTTTTATGGCCTCAATCGATTCATGGCGCATTCCCCGGAGCGGATATTTGAGTTTCGGAAACAGAAAAAAGTCACAGGGAGCCAAATCTGGCGAATACGGTGGCTGAGCGACGACTTTTATTTCGTGTTTGGCCAAAAATTCAGTCACAATCAGGCTGGAATGTGACGGCGCATTATCGTGTTGAAAAATCCATGAATTGTCTGCCCACAAATCCGGTCGTTTACGACGAATTGCTTCACGTAGACGCCTCAAAACGGCCAAGTAGTATTCCTTATTGACCGTACACAATTTCCTTCACTTTTTCCATGTTATCGTCGTTAACAGAGGTGGATGGACGACTCGCATGAGACAAGTTTTCTACGACCTCACGACCCTCACTGAATGCTTTATGCCACTCAAATACTTGCGTTCTCGATAGAGTAGACTCCCCAAAACACTTCTGCAACATTTTCAATGATTCCGTAGCCGTAATTCCATTGGAAACACAAAATTTCAAGCAAACTCGTTGTTCAATTTTTTTTTCCATAGTAAAAATCGCCAGAGAAACTTTTTGCGTCGTAAACAAATGGCTGCCAAACACACACTAACTGACGTATCCCGCTCAAATTTCACGCGAATGTCAGAGAAGGTTGTACCAATATAGAAAAAAAAAAATTTTACCGATTCAATTTACGCGCGCGGTTTAAATGGACCAGTCCGGGTCAAATTTGATCAGATGGTATTTCTATGTATAAGATTATGATAATCATTTTTTTAATTATAAGCATCAAATATATTTATATATAACTTTCAATATATACATAATAATATATATGACTTTAAAGTAATAACACCATTTCTTCTAGCATTCAAAATCACAATTTCACTTTTATAAAGCATTTATTATAATTGTTATCATTAAATTAAATGGATGCGAAATATCCTAAGCATGATTTATTTTATTTTGAGTTAAATTATTTTATTCCTTCTTTTATAAATCTACCTATTTTTTTTCAATATAATAATGATATAATAATTGCTAAGAATATTAAAACTGATTGCTAAGAATATTAAAATTTTTTGTAGCATTATTGCTCATCACGCTTGAATTTTATACACAAATATTTTGATAGTTCAATAAAATCATTTTTAGATCTACTCGTATATCTAGCTAAATATTTAAATATTTCAATAAAATCATTCTTTCTGTGTAGAAAAAATAACTTTATCTAAGTACCGCCATTTTCGGTCAAAGTTTAAAATAAAGTTTAAAAATAATTTTCTTATCGCGTTTTTAAAATTGTGTACTATTCTTCTTCTACATTTTCAACACGAATGATAATAACGTCGTTTCGTCTTTTCTTCCGCTCAATCCAAAGCGAATATCGTTATGATACGAACAAAGTCAATTATACATTATACGATAATATTGTATGTTGACAATCATTTTGATAGGCACCGTGCGGAACATTTATTTTGTGTTGTTAAAGATGAGGCGAGATACGATTTAATTCAGATGTCAGAAATAACTTGCGGAAATATATCTGTTTTGTAGCATTACAACATTATACCGTTTGTACTTTTATTTAATTTATGCTATATCTAATTCCAGCGTAATTTTATTTTTATTAGCAATGTGCGTAATAAAACAGAATGTTGTATTTTACAAGTAAAATTGAAAAGTAACAATGGCCATTAGATAGTGCCTTTTTCATGTTACTTTATATGAGTTTAACTAACAAAGGATCTATTACACTGAAAAGAAATCGTAAATAGTGATAATAAGTTGAGGAGATTGAAAAATATATAGTTTACTTACTTTCTAAATTATTTATTCTACCTTATCTCTCCGTATAGGGGTGCACGACTTTCATGGAAAGCGACTTCGCGTGGAAGTCGTGCGCTCCTATGCGCTACTATATGTAACGCTTTCAAAGAAAATTTTTTTTATTTATCGACCTCCTTTGACTTATCACTATTTGAGTCATAGCAAAGATTATTATCAATATTGTAGCCGAAAAATGTCGAAATTTGGAAAAGGTCCTATTCTGCATAATTATCAAAAAAAATTTATGAAATTTAAATAAATATTTGTTTAGACAATACCAATAAGACCAATAAGAAGATTTGCTTACAAAAAATAAACAATATTTATTTGATTTAAAAAAATAATACTTAAATTAAGTATAATTTATTTTAACTGAACAAATATCTATTTACTGTAAATAAATAATACCATTGGTACTATTTAAACAAATTTTTATTCAAATTTTATGAATATTTTTTCAGTGTGTATTAGCATTAGATCATACAAATATACACAGATAAGTCTAACACATGAATTGATTGTAATATTGATTGTAATAGATATTTCTCCTGTTGCCACTCTATTTTAATACAATAGATTAATTATAATCACAAAATAAATTTTATTTTTTTTTTCTATCGGTGAAAACAATATTCTAATTACGAAACTGAGTCGAATTTCTAATAGTAAATGTATGTTAATAACATATGTACTAATTTATTTACATGAAAAAAAAATATTCTTCACTTTATTATTTTAATATGTATAATTTTTTTCGCGTTACACAAGGTTAGTTGAGATAATCGAAACTTGTCACACAGTACCATTTCTAATGGATCTCATAAACTTAGTGATTTTGATGAGTCTTACATTATTGTAGGTATGCTAGCAGAAATATGTTGAGCGTTTGCAAGTGTTATGGAATTATTAAAACAAAGTCTTTCAGATGATAATCATTTTCGGTATAGAATGAGCTATCAGATCTGTCGGTGTCTTTTGTTATGCACTATGTTATGTGTTCATATCTTCTTACATAGGACAGAGAGTCACGGATACAAGTTCGAATCTGTGTGAGAAAATGTAAATATAAGTAGATTTCTCTTTAATACATATTTCAAAGTACATCTCACGCGGTAGTATCTAAAATACTGATATTGAAAATCTATTGTTTATTCCAGACAAAAGAAGAAAAATTTAAATAAAATTATTAAAAGACAGAACAAAAATTCTCCCTGAATTTATTTATTCAATATTTTGAATTCATTCGAAAATATATATGTGAGATAATTGTATATAAACGCAATTGCTGAGGTATTATACTTTTGTGTTACGTAAATTGCAAGTTTGCAATATTATAAATAAAATATAACAAGCATAATGTAATTCTCTTTAAAATTATAATTTTGAAAAGGAAAAAATATTAATATTAATAAAAATTTTTAATATAATTTGCCGTAGTAATGATATTTATTTATTTATTAAAGACATACAATACCGAGTGTCCTTAAAGGACCTCGCACGTTTCTTATGGATTTTGATTCTCGGTCAAATCTTTCCATATTTTAGGAGATCGCGCCTATTAACACTTTTAATCAGGATACCTGAAATTACAATTTCCCAAAATATGAGACGATTTGACTGAAAACCAAAATCCATAAGAAACGTGCGGTGATCCTTTCGGCATCACTTATCCTGAGCAAGCAGAGCGAACTAAACTGTGTCGAAAAGTTCCTTGCCATTTTGCGATTTTCGTTAATAGTTAACGAGATATTAATTACTAAAAATCGCTAAATATTGGTTTTCAATAATTTTTTACTCAAATACCATCAACTTTACAGAAAAATTGCAAGAGACAAAAATTATTTATTTTCTTCTCATAGAACTTTAAATATTTTTTTCAGAATTTTTTTTATCAACTTTTTAGTATTTTCTTATTTTTACCATTATGAGAAAATACAGTATTGAAAAATTCTGAAAAAATTCTCAGAACTTTATAAGAAGAAAATAAACAATTTTTATCTCCTGCTGTTTTTTTTTTTTTGTAAAGTTAATAGTATTCAAGTAAAAAATTATTGAAAATCAATATTTAGCGATTTTTAGTTAATTAATATCTCGTTGCAAAAATCGCAAAATGATATAGGACATTTTTCGATTCAGTTTAGTCCGCTCAGGATAAGTGATGCCGAAATTTAAGAACACTCTGTATATCCAAGAGAAGCTCTGAAGACATCCAGAAGACGTTCCTAGGATGTCACTTAGATAAAGTATGCTATATGGAAAGAGGAAGAGAGATTAAATGTCATTTTTTATTAACTTAATAACTCTGTTTCTAAAAAAAGAAAAAATTGGTTTTGCAGATTCAACTCTACGTGGTACAACGCAGTTGTTTCAGAGCAAAAGACATTGTTAATAATAATGATGCGACGCTATCAGTCACTCATCTTGACTGTCTATAAATTTTACGTGATGTCTTTGAAAAATTTTGGAATGATAAGAAAAGAGTATTCGGAATCATAATAATGAATAATAAATATATATATTTCGAAGAGAGAGATAATCAAACATCGATTTCCTATTGCATGTTCATCAGACAAGTTTAAAAATGTTTCTACATATCAAGTTATGTGCCTAGAAGTAATGTAGAAAAGTCACGGGAATATTAGACGTACTGATTTCTTTTACAATCATATCAAAAATTCTTCTTTGTAAAAACAGAATACCTTGATAAGATTTATGGGTAAGTAAATATGTACAGTAAATAATATAAGTAAAGTGCAATTCATAGGTACATGTAAATTCTTTTTAGAAGAATATCAAGATATTTGTGGGAGTATTTAAAACGATGTTACAATTTCTTTAATGACTTATTTTCGTAAGATATTTGATGATATAAATTTTAGTTTATTTTATACAGAAAAAATTCTATTTTATATATTATATATATATATATATATATATATCTTATCTAAATATAAATATCTATATAATATTATAATAATAGTAAATATCTATTTCTATATATCTACCTATAACATTGCCCAAACAGTAACTTTTCTTCTATGGAATACTTGTATATAATAAAGTATATTTTCAAGAAAGTCTTTGGTGAAATTAAAACTTGTTTTCGATATATTATACTGATGGTTTGATCGTCTGTTGTTATGTACTATACGAAATGTACTATTCAAATGTAATGTTTTACCTCGGACTTTTTTCACTCATCTTTTGCTTCCTTTCCCTGTAAATAATCAAAAAACAATTGCGATATCGCTGCAGCAAAATAATCGCGCGTGCTAGAAAAACTAGTACAGCAGACGTAAAATTGCCTAAAGACAATGTTTGTTCGTAGATCACCAGTCATTTCCCACGTTATTATCCGAACATTATACGCGCGCTGTCGATCGATTCCCTCAACGCTTCTGAAAAATTTGTATTTCCGCGCTAAATGCATGTATTTTTCTTCGATGTAATTTACCAATAATAAAATTAAAAAATTAGAGATGCAGAATTGAATAGACCTTTAAAAAAAGATAAGATGATTATAGCAATAAAATAATAATCGACGAGCTCTTGCTTCTACGGTCAGTTTGTCAAAAACTTTCAAAGCAAATGGAACGTCCTGAAGAACGTTATTATAAACTAAATCGATATATGCTGTTACTTACTGGGTTATGGCCATATCAAAGCAAATGGAGCACTCGTTTAGTAAGGACTGTTATCACTACTATATTACTGTCATCTATAATTTTTCAGGTATGTATAACCGTAGCATAGAAAATAATTTTCTTTTTAATTAAATAATTTAAGATATTTGTTAAAATCT
>NW_017304279.1:452783-460238 GCF_001594115.1 Trachymyrmex septentrionalis | reverse complement strand
ATATATATATATATATATATAAACTTTATTACAGTATACAATCAAAGTTATTCATTCAAAAGCTATCCTATAAATAAGCTATTTTAAATACATTTTGAAATTTTGTTTCTCAAGATTGTTATGCAGATATTTTTTTATATGTATCTTTCTATATAAAAACCATACACAATTGTTTGAAAACCTTTCTTAGATAATTCATAATTCAACTTTAAGATGTCAATTAAAGATGTAATTTTTTCTGAATTACCTTTTGTTCTTATCAAGAGTTAATAACATGTTTCAGCTATTGAGTTTATTTATATCTAACATCACCGCGAACTTCATAATCGATATGATACCAGCATTTATACCTGTAATGGGTAGCCTGAGCCAAATGTATGCACGTGTTGGACATGTAGACAAAGTAAGCTTAATCAGTCATTACTTTTTTATAAACTTAATAAATTTTATGCAAATTTGGAATGTGTTAAATGTTTATTATAAACATTTAATTTATAAAAAATTTACATAAAAAGTCGTTTTTACAAGTTTTTCATGTGTGAATCTACATGTAGAATGTCAGAATTGCAATAGTCTAATTCTAATTAATGTTATTATTTTTATCATAGCTGTAAATAGTTATATAATAAACATTTTATGTACATAACGAAATATTTGTAATAAAATGAAAATGATATATTATTTATAATTTCTTTTAAGTCTGATTATTACACAAACATACTGATTAATAATTTATTTAATAAAAGAAATTATGTTAAGAAAGGCTAGGAGCCAAAGTAACTATTACTTTCGCTTATAGCCTTTCTTAACACAATTTCTTTTATTTTTATTATTTGAGCCATATTATAATTTATCTAATATCTAATAAATAAATATAATTGTTTAATCATTATCTTTTCAAGTGTCTTGCTATTATTTTACAAGTCATAATTTATTTTAACTATTTATAAGCTATTATTTAATTTATTTTTAGCTTAGGAATTTATTTGAGCATATGTGGAACGATTGGAGATTACGAAAGACAAATTATGAGACCAAGATCATGCAGAAACATGCCGAAACGTCAAAATTATTAACGCTTTATTATTTACGTAAGAAAAATATTAAACTTCGCTTTATCCAAAGAAAAAAATGTGCCTTTTTATCTGTAAGATCCATAAAATCGACACTATATTTCTATGGTTAAAATCAATCATGCTCTTTTCATTGTCATCAACATCGGGCGTATTATTCATTGTTCATGCATTACTTTCGACGAGTAATATGCGTGACATTTCTCTTTTAATTATGCATATATAAACATAATTTTATTCTTAAAATGCGTTTGTTATAATCGCTGTCATCAAATTAAATAGATGTGAAATTTTTTAAGAATGATTGAATCTCTCATTGCTCACATTTCCTTTTATCCTAAATTACTCCTAGCTTTTTCCTTATATGGGTAATACGAGTATACATAGGTAATATATTGGATAAAATTTTATCTTTACACAGCCCGCCACAAATGACCGACCTCGATGTTGATCTCGACTTTCAAAGAGATTAAAATCATTGATCTTTTGCTGCGCTCATTATTTATTAAAAAGTTATTAACAAAACAATTTTTATAAATTGTACGCAATTTTTTAATACAAAGTGCATATACTATTTTTTTAAACCATTTATTTCCAGTACAGCTTTTCAAATCTTGTAACATTATAAATATACGGGGTATTTCTGAAATAACGCTCACTAATCACATATTATTATTTCTAATAAAAAACTGAATCGAAAAGTTCTCTACTATTTTGCAATTTTTACAATAGTTAACGAGATATTAATTTCTAAAGGTTGCCGAATAAACGGATAAAGTCAATGTATAAGACAATTTTAAGATATTTTTCAGTGTTCTTTATGAAACATTTTGAACATATTCCTTAAAGAACTCTTAAAGATATCTTTAAAAAAATATTGCGAAAATGGTAGGACTTTTTGATTCAGTTTTTTATTAAATAGCACTATATGATTAGTGAGCGTTACTTCAGAAACACCCTGTATATCCTTAACAGCACAAGGATGTCCTGTGAACGTCCTGCCAAGTCTAAACGGGACGTTCATAAAACGTCCTGTTGTGGTCCAAATACATCTTGAGGATGTTCTGTGGACTATGAAATAAACGCTTTATTATGTCCTACATACATCCACAAGACATCCAAATTCGAAGTCCTAAAAAAGTCTATCCGTAATCCTTGAGATAATTTTATTCGAATACAGCACAAGCCCCTAAGAGATGTTCCAAAGACATTCTAAGGATAATCGCAGGATATCTCTCGGATAAGTATACTAAATTTGCAAGAATGAAATATTTTACAAAATATTATTATATTCATTAACTTCGTTGATACAAAAAGATACAATTTTGCATTAAGTACATACGAATAATTATGATATGTCTAAGCTTATATATATTTGGTTATATTACAGAGATCGTGACTAAATTCTAAATGCAAGGAGCGACATTATATAACGGCAGAGCTAGAATATTAGAAAAATCTAAAAGTAGATTCCATGGATTACAGACGGATATCTTCAGGACTTCTTATTTTTATGTCCTATGAACGTATGTAGAACATAGTAAGGCGCTTATTTAATAATCCACGTCCTCAGGAAGTGTTTAAGACATGTTATGGAGATGTTTAGAACATTTTTGGACGCTTATTTATTAGGGCTAAGGACATTCCAAAATTTTTATCTTAATATAACGTTCTAAACATATCCTATATATGTCCTAGGATATTCAGGATATATTCACGATTATCCTGACATTTTTGTGCTGTTAGGAATGTATATCGGCTCTTAAAAAGGCCGATTTAGTCCTAAATAAGACTAGTATAGTACATACGTATGTGTTTTATTAAATTTTTGCTTAAAGCCAAACTCTGCTTAAAAAATAATTCCCTATAAATAATAGAGAGCATAAAATGATAGATGTTTAAACAAAAGTCATATATTTAAAATTATCATATAAAAACGTAGACGTTTCGGTCAAGATTTGACCATAATTAGTACATCAAGATGACAAATAAAGAAATACAAAAAATTAATTAAGCAGTAATCGCTAGTCCAAAAGATGGTACAATAATATCAAGATGAAAAAAATACATAAAATTAAAACAATGATCACTAGTCAAAAAAATGGTAAAATAATTTTCCAATCACTTATGGTACGAGTTAACAGAGTAAGTTGATGTCTAGAAAATAAAATTAACCAATATTTAAACGCTTCTAACGAATTATCTGTTATGTTTATGATTCCTTTTTAAAGGAAGCAAAGAGCGACTTCGTGTGAAAATATGATATATATGGAATTTTATTTAAAATTAAAAGAAAAGAATACGCTTTTAATAATTTAACTTTTACAATACAATAATTATTCATAAAAATCAGTCTAAATTTATATTAACAATTACTTACCATGTATTTTTTGATACAAATCCTCATAAATGTAACTCGGAATGAGTAATACAACTTAAAAGACAGAATTGAAACCACTGGTAAGAATTATTGCTGACAAAATTGTGGAAAACCACAAGCTAGCGACAGTCTTTATATATGAAAGGAAAAGAGACGAAATGAAAGTGGAGAGGGTAATTCTATATGTGAGTAGAGGGGCTTTTTTCAATGATTGGTAGGTAGATTTCTAAAGAAGAAAGCGTTCTATGTCACTCTGTTTGTTTAAACCCTTTTCTTGTCGTTTAATATGTATCATCTCGGAGATCTTTTATAATAAGATTGTTCGGAGTCAAGAATGCTAGTATTATTCCAATCAATCGTATGATCATGATCAAGTTTGTGACGAGAGATAATACGAGTAGACAAAAAATTAGTAGGTTTTTTGAAATCATTTATGTGTTCTTTTAAACGCGTCTTTAGTTTCCTTTTTGTCTGTCCTACATAAGAGTAATTGCAATCGTGACAGTTAATTTTATAAACGACATTTGAATGATCTCCTTTTTTAATTTTATCTTTGCCTGTTAATGAAAGTATTCATACAATTCATTGGTTTGTAAGCTACACTGGGCAACAAAATTAACGCAACACCTGTTCACTCTACAACAATAGGCAAATTTCAAGATACAATAACTTTGTCGTATCGGGATGTTTAAAAAAGCATTTTACAGGTAGAAAGCTCTACTTTTCGGATTACTACTTAAAAAAACCATGAAGATTTCATAAAGTTACACAAACATAAATGAAGATATATCAGACCTCAAAATTTTTTATGAAATTTGCGAAGCTCCACGGAGTGGAATAAAAATTGTATACAAATGCGATTTACATCATTCGAAAGAGCGAATTTTTACCTTTAATTTGCTTTTTTACGAAGCTACAATTTTTTTTCATCGAGTTATTCAACGTAGAAGCAAAAGAACCATTTTTGCCAATACTGACATAGATCTTCTAAAGTGACACTCCCTTATTTCTCATAAACTAATTATTGCACTTTAATAATCTTAATAAAATCATAATTTGTTTAGCTAATTAAGGAAGTACAAACTCATAATTAGGAATATACCGGATATCCGGAGAATATCCGGTATTATCTGGAATTTTTTACTATCCGACCGAAAATTTTCTATATACTATTTATATATAATATTATTCGGTTGAAATTTGATATCATTAAATTGTTGATTTTTTTCTTATACAAATGTTCTAGAAACAAGTATGCATATTCATGATGCTATGTCTTATACATTGTTGCAAAATTACAATCTTTTTTCTATAGGCTTTTTTTTTAGAAGACACTTTCTCGGAATCTGGTCAGATATCCGGAAAAGGTCGAATATTCAACTTGAAGAAATTGTCTTCTTGGATATACAATCGGATATCTGATATTACATTCTGTCCGGATATCCGATATCCGGTATCTGGTAATTTTACGATCCAGTGTATCCCTTCTTATAATTTATATACGAGTATTTGTGGTTTGTTTCTATACCAAATCAGCTAAAAATGCGAAAATAAAATTCTTACGATTTTCTTTTGCAAATTGCATAGTTTAAATAATAGTGACTATATTATTGATAATATTATGTTGTTTCAAATGCTTGTAGTTTCCTAAATCAGTTTTATTTATATATTTTTTTTTTCATAGTTTTTTCATAATACGTTTTTAAATTAAAAATTGGGATGCAATGTAAATTTCCATACCTAAAATATGGTAGACCATAAGCTAACTTAATCTTTATAATGTTGCTTTATAGTGTCAAGTAGCTTTATTAGCATCTTGCCGAACAGTAAAGTAAACATGCATATAATTCAATAAAAATGTTTTAGAATGATGTGAAAAGGTTCTGAAAAATCTTGTACACATTCACTAGGTACTTTATACAGATATTCCTATGAACAAAAAATGGAATACGTAGCATTATTGCCAACTGTGTCAGTTTTGGAGCCCATTTTATCAGACGCTTATTTTTGCTTATCTTACGAAAAAATTAATTATTGCAAAATTACGAACAGTATTATGAAAACTGTTTATACTATCTGATAGAAGGCACTTTTTAATTTGTATTTATGTTTTTAAAGTTTTATTTTTATTTTTTGTTTAGGAAATATTGTCTAAAAACAAAATGGTATGTCGGTATTGGTGACTTTCTTTTACATGTATATTTATTTTGTAATGTCGGAAGATCTGAAAAGCTATACTGGAAATAAATTATTAAAAAAATATACTGAAATACTCGTATATGCATTTGTATTCAAAAATTGAGTACAATTCATAAATATATACATACATAAAAACTGTTTTGTAAATAACTTCTTAAGGAACAATGAGCGTTGTAAAAGATCAATAACTTTGATCTCTTTGAAGATCAAGCTCAACTAGAGCTGTAAAAAACCGGTATTTTTGACCAAATCACATAAAATTCATGAAAAAACATAGAATTCATATTAAATATGTAGAAGAAGAAATAAAATTCATTTTTCTTGTTATTTCGATACTTTTTAATACTTTTGTCTTCATAATTTTATATTGAAGCAGAAATATGTATTATGAATTCTTCTGCAATTCTTGATGAGTTGATAATAGATTAATAGGTCTGTTTGCGTTGCTTGCACTCTTTACATTCAGCATCTGTGCTTTCTTTTTTTTCAACATCCAAATTTATTTTTCTAATCATATCACTTTAAATGCAAAAATTTTGAGGGATTTCAAGCAATGTGATAGATCTAAATGATCTAAAAAAAATATCCGAGTAAAAAACTGTCAAAGCCGAAGAAAAAAACCATTAATTTTTTAGTTTTTTACCCTAAAATTCTATTATTTTTCCGTTGTTTACATCTTTAAGCTCAACATTAAGATCGGTCGGAAGTTGGGGCAGATTATGTAAATATTTATCATACGTATAAATATTTATCATATATTATTATTAAACAGAATTTTTTGAAAGCTTGTAACAGAATTAAATAATAGAAATAATACTTAAAGGTACAGAATTTTGTTTTAGACATTAAATAAGTTTCCTTGAAGATATAATTTCAGAGAAAATATATAATTTTAGAGAAGCGAAATATTATAATGAACTTGCTGCCATTCAGAATTTATAAGTTTTTAAATAAATATTATTAAAGACTATATTAAAAAAATTAGTAATAATAAATAAAATATATCGCTCGACAGCACAGCAAAACAATATATGTATAATAAACGACCAGTAACGAACATATTCAAATCTTAGATTAAAATATATTTAAAATAAGAACTGTATAATAAAAACGTGTCGCCTCTACAGAGCTTTCATCAGTTTATAACGCAATTTATGTCTTATACACTACTCAGAGAGTTTTTATTATATAGTCCTTATTTTAAATATATTTTAATCAAAGATTTGAATGGCTCGTTATTGGTCGTTTATTATATATTAAAAGAAAGATATTATTATCGAATTTTTCAGTTATGCAGTATGTAGCCGCAACAGGGTACAACGCATGGCTATTTCTACCGGATATCCTCGATATTATATCACCCATAAATGAATCCCGACCACGAATACTACCTTTTAAAGCTGAATTCTTTATCGATCAAGGACAATACTTTAACCTCATTCGGTCCCATATATGTATCGTGATTTTTATAATATCATTAATTCTTGTTACCGTTTCCACTTTGTATGTGGTTCTTACGCAACATGTTTGCGGAATGTGCGAGTTGTTGGGGTAAGAAATTGCTCCTCGCATTATTTGCAAAACACACACACAGCAAATAATTCTATACTAGAAAACTCATTACTAGAAAACGCGCAGTTTATCCATTAACTTTTAAATCTGAACAATTTGCAGATTTGCATATGATACAATGAAAGAAATATTTATTGAATTTTATTAAAAATATTTGTCTAAATAGTACTAACGAAATTCTTACAGTAAATGAACATTCATTTAAAATAAAAAAATTATATTTAAATTAAA
>NW_017304279.1:448466-452683 GCF_001594115.1 Trachymyrmex septentrionalis | reverse complement strand
TAACAGATATATTTTAAATACTATTTAAACTAATATTTAATAAAATTCAGTAAATTTTTTAAAATGTAGATGTAACTTTTCTTTTTCATTAGTAAAGATATTAAAAATAAAAATATTTTATAATATTTCTCACGCTTCTAGAAATTTTTATCGTTATATTATTTTCTCTGTTTTTTTTCGTTAATAATCGATTATTTCGTTTTTTCTTTTGCTTGTTACAAGATAAATATTATTTCAAAGTCAAAATGTATGATAAAAATAATATTAGTGAAATAATTTCGGCAGGTATCGCGCGGGACGCTTATTTTACGTTGTTGAAGGTGCAGTGGAATATGATTCAATGCGGCAAAAAATAAATTACAAAAATATGGTCGTTTTTGTACGGCTGCATTGCAACATTATACAGTTTGTACTTTTATAAAAGGCATGCAATTTATAAATCTATGTGTTAAATCAGTTTAGTTCAACTTATCGAGTATTTTGCAGGAAAAAATGGGACGATTACGATAATTTTAGTCCCTCAAATTGAAAGTAATTTTTGGAAGCATTTTTAGCGAGAAATACGGCGAGAAAAATAGTAAAAAAATGCTCCAATCATCAGATACCAAAATAAGTAATAAAAAAACGGAAAAAAAAGGAAAAAAAGGGATTCAATTTAAAACAAAAAACAAAGCGAGGTCTATTCCACATCCCCCCCCCTCCCCCGCTGTCTAAAAGAGTTTAACTTTCCATGCGAAACAAAGGTTCATCTTACCTCTTCTTCCTGTTTAAAGTATTTCAAATATTTTTCGAAAGATATGAGGATTTTGTGTGAATTCAGTAATAATACTTACCACAAGAGATAAGTTCGTTCCTACTAGTGTGACCTGTATTGAAGTTAAGAATTTTGTGTTATGAGTGTAAATGAAATAAATATAATTGAAGTAATGATTTACATAATATTAATTTAAACAAGTAGCTTACATTTATTGGTTTTAGTAAAATATATTAAAATGAGTTAAATACGGATAGGCACACAAATTGGGAATCACATTAATAGGGCCAGCGGCGCTTGGAAGACTCACTAATAGTGACAAAAACATGTTTTTTATTTATATCAAAAACATTATAAAGTATTAACATTTTTTAGATTAAAGAAATATCATAAGAAAAAGAAATACATAGTTGAAAACCAATATTGACTTCCAGCAGATAAAATTAAAGTTACAATATTTAATAATTAATTCAGTAATAAGCATATTGGCTTAAAGGCATACTAATAGGGGCAGTTACCTTATGCGTGGAGGAAGTATGTTCTGCCCCCCTTTAGGAGGAGGATGAACTTTACTATCAAAAAGAATAATCTAATTCAAATCATTTTCGCGTGGAAAATAGGCTGTACGCCCATAGGCTGCGTTCGGAAACTTCGCTCCGATGCCCCGTTTATCATTAAATGTTAAACAAGGACAGATGATGAATCCGAGGGATCAGAGGCATCTGAGCGACGTTTCCGAACGCAGTCTGTGGATATACAGCTTTCCACACAAAGTGAGGTCCACTTCATCCCACCAATTCCTGCCAAAGGTTGCATTACTTTCCACGCGAAGCGAAGTCCACACCCCATAGGTCACATTAGTAAGGACGAACTTAAAATCTTGCGGTAAGTATTACTGGATTCACACAAAATCCTCATATCTTTCGAAAAATATTTAAAATTTTTTAATAGTTGAAAAACTAAAGTATTATCTTTGGTATTGTGTATACATTATTAATTTAATTTAATAAAAAAATAATTTTTCTTATTTATTCATGCTAATTTTGTTGTGGCTTATTTAAATATATAAACATACTAAAAAGACAGACACAGTAATAAAAACAGTTTCTCTACTATGCAACGCAAAGCGAAAATCACCCCACGTCTTAGAGGGTCTCACTTTCCATTCGAAACGAGATCGAATTCCCAATTCTTTCTATTTGTTATAATTAATTACTTTGGTATTTGTTGATTGGAGAATTTTTTTACTCGTGTTCCTTGCTTTCGACAATCACATTCATCTGGAGGGGCTAAAATTATCGTAATTGTGTCAAAAAAGTTGTGGCTAGAATGCAAAATCGAAACAAGTAATTAAAAACACTATTTTCACTTAGTTTTGCTTATGATTTTAAATTTTGAATAAAGAATTTATTATCAATACTAAATTAAATAATATATACCCAGCAAACACTAAATATTCTTGAAATATTCATAAAATGTTCCTAAAATAAAAAAAAACGTTTCAAAAATACTTCAAAATATTCTGAATATTTACGGTATGTAAAAGAAACATTCAAATATCGGTTAAAAATTTCATTTGTATGTCGTTACATATTTCGAGAATGTTCCATATATACATATATTCCACAAAATTTTAATATTTCCAAAAATTCCAGATCAAGTTGTTCGTGAATTAGTTTTTAAAATTTTATTTTGAAAAACACATTTAATGTGTTTCCACTTTGGATCTCACTTTTGGAACTCACTTCACAGATTTTTTTTAAAATGGATCCAGTGAAATTGCAGTACTTGGATATTTACCTTTAACTTGCATAACACATACGAATTGAGATTTTTTTTATAAACAGGAATAATATGGTATTGGATCATAGAAAATTTAGGATCCAGAGTGGAACAATAGGGGAAAAAACTTCTTTGACAAGATTACAGGTTTTGTGACATCCACATCTAACAGATTTTTATGGCAAGCAGCGATATGAGAATAACGAAGCAAACATTGAAACACATCAATGTCTTAATCGAAACCGACAACACGCTCCCTAGAATATATGGAGTAATTATGCCTCTTAACCATGAAACAAGTGCAGAAAAAACCACGCATGTATATGCGAGAGGCAGGCGGAATCAAACCGCGCGAATCCGTGGATTGGGAATCCATGGACAGAGCACGGAGCCATCCGACGCCTCCACTTATCACAGACGAAGTTCTGCACTCCTTATATTTTCTCTCAGATGATTCTTGTTTATGAGTAAATACTCTTCGCTGCGACCTTTTGTCGGCGGAGATGTGTACTGCTCGCTCGCTTACGATTTGAAATATACAAGGAGTGTTCATACAATATTCTGAACATTTCATCGACATTTGCACATTCTGTGACGATTCTTTTACTGTTCCGGAACATTCGGCACATTGGTAATGCGAATCGAACCTTCTGTGAATATTTAGCGTTAGCTGGGATAATTAATAGATATTTTTAATAATTATTCCAATCAATATTTTTGAACTTAATTATCTTTTTTTTTTATCAAAATACAATAATTTTTTGTCTAAAAAATCAAGCATAGATGAATAAATTATAAAAGTTACAAATTATACGTAAAAAATGTATGTTAATAACAGATAAATATATTTTTATATGTAAGAAACACATTTCTTTCATCTCACAGTTTTCATTAATATAACCTTCTTTTATATTACTTCTTTTATATTTAGATTCGTTGGTATGATCGAATTTTATCACACAATACCGTTTCTAATAGAAATTATAGGATTAGTGCTTACGATGAGTCTTGCATTAACGCAGGTATGTCAATAGCAGAAACACGTTGGGCGTATCAAAACATAAAAATGAAATTTTTTTAGATGCTTACCACTGCTGGCGATATGGAGCGAGTCATGAGATCTATTAGTGTCAGTATTCCAACACTGATAATACTATTCGTATCTAATTACATGGGACAAAGAGTTACGGATGCGAGCTCGAACGCATGCGAGAAGGTGTGAGTAATGTATTATCTTTTTTAATAACATAGGCGAAATGAATTTTGACTCTGAAACAGCAATATGTAACTTCCGAACGTTTTTGACATGCTAAAACCAAATCCGGAACTCAAATTGTTCCGTCACATTAAGTTTGCAAGATATCCGAATTGTAATCTTAATGTGCCAAGCCTATTTTATTGAGCATTTTTTAGATTATAAGCTCATAAACTTGATGTGATGGAGAAATATGAGTTATTATGGACTCGAATTCAGTATGAAAAAATCTATAAAAATGATCGATGATTATAAATGGGTCAACATAATGAAAAAAAATTAGATACATTGCAAATATGTTATCACTCTTAGCCGAAAGTTATGTGGATTCCATATATATATTTTTTTTATTCTAAAATTTTTTATTCTTATTTTTAATTTCTTTAATTTTTTAAGAATTTTATTTTACAATTTTTTTTTTTTTTT
>NW_017304279.1:443998-447598 GCF_001594115.1 Trachymyrmex septentrionalis | reverse complement strand
GAATAAAAGAGAAAGCTCTCGTTCTCCATATTTCTCTTTGTACAATGCTTTATTTATTTAAAAATGTGTACTAAGTAATTATAAAAGTATCGTCAGATGTTTACAAAAACAAAAATAAATATTATTATAATATTATTCTAAAGTTATATAATAATATTATTTAAATAACGTTTATTATTTTAAAAAATCATTAAAAATAATGTTAATGTTAATGTCCTTCTATTAATACTTAACTTTCAGACAAATTCAACATAATGCTTAAGATAAATTCAATCTCTCTCTAATTTCATTTATATATTATTATTTACTACATTATTACAGTAATCATTTAAATAACATTTGTTTCTAAAATGAAATAAGATATTTGATTTCGTACAGGTACAATTCTGTGTGGTACAGTGCAAGTGCTTCAGAGCAGAAATTATTATTGTTAATAATGAAACGACGCTTCCACCCGCTTATCTTAACTGCATGTAAGTTTTATGTGATGTCTTTGCAGAATTTTGGAATGGTAAGGAAAAATATACCATAATATAAATCGATATTCAGAAATCATAATGACGAAAAGTATAAAGAACGTTTATCTTTTAAGATACTTCAAACGGCGATCTCCTATTGTATGTTCATGAGACAACTCTGAAAATGTTTCTATCAAAATGTTAGCTAGGTAGAAGTAATGTAGAAAATTCACGGAAATTTTAGACACACTTATTGACTTTCTTTTTGCAATCATATTGAAATTTTTCTTTATAAAAACAGAAATCTATTGATGAGATTTAGGTGATTTTAGGTGAATATGCAAAGTAAATATGAGTACATAACAAATAAAATATAACAACTGATAAATGCAAGTAAATCCTTTTTAAAATAACGGAATATTTGTTGGAGTATTTAAGACTATATATTACAATTTTTTTAATGACTTCAACTTCGATAAGGAATCCGCTGGTAATTTTATGTTAATTTATCTTATGCAATAAAATTCAATTTCTTATATTTTATCTATATAAACATAAATGTCTGTATAATAATAATAAATATCTGTTTACATTATAATTACTTGAACATTGTATATATATTATCGATTGATCCTCAATACTTTTAAAAAATTTATGCTATTGCGTTAAAAACATGCATTTTTTTCAATGTATTGTAATTGAGAGGCTGGATTCTATAAGAGGATACGCGTGAATTTCGGGTAAGTATTGTCCGCAATTTAATTAATTTTGGACATCGCATTGGTTGGCGTCGGTCGGCGTCGACACCAGATGACGTTGAACAAGTATAGACGACGATTATATTTTAGGATATTATATATTTTTAAATATTAAACTGTGTGCTTAATATTCACTTACATTATATAATTTTTTTGTAATATTATACATATGTAGACATTGTAAAAGTCCCTTGAATGACAAACTGACTTTACGTATACATGTACGCGTGAGTCCAAAACTTGGAAAATAACGCAAATAATCTTTTTGGGTTAAGATTAAGAAATCTCGAGATTTCAAGATTGAGCGTATCGATTTTTATCAGACTAGTCGCAATCAAAAGCTCGTACTTCGAATATATGATAAAATTATCATTAGATTTTTTTATTACGGTTTTAGTTTCTAATATATTTTAACCAAATTTTGATAAAAGAATTCTGGATAAGCTTGATTATTATATAATAAGAATTTGTAATTTACTTATTTAGATCATGAAAATACATTGCCAGAAGCAAGTAATGTACAAATAAACAAAAACTATAATCTTTTTAGACTAATTACATAAGGAAAAGTGGAGGAATTATGCGCACTTAAGGCGAATTCATTACTGTAATGTAATTTTTTAAATTGAAGTCAACATATTATAAATACTAAAATACTGAGTATAAACATCCTTCTAACAATATACATTCTTGTATTGAGCAATTTTTCCGGTTCCTTCCGATACACACACACACACACACACACACACACACACACACAATTACTATTGTTTTCTTTTACAAATTTTATAAATGACAGTATTAACTTATTGGATCAATTTCAATTTCATTTAAAACCGGTTCGCTCCTATCGGTGAGCTCCCATATAACCTTCGTAACCTTTGCGAGGCCGGAATTTAAATTTCTCCTACAAATTATTATCCATTCTTTCCTTTTGATCATGTTCAATCATCGCACAACCTAATTTCCAATCCCCGGGTAAATTGCTTAAATGCATCCCAGGCACGCGTATGTTTTATATACGTTTCTTAAACATATCTAATGTTTTATAACCGTTAAGCATCAATAAGAAACGTTTCTGGTGAAACATATATATTTTATTTATTTATTTTATTTCTGTATATATAATGTTTCATAATAAAATATTACACAGTGTGAATTAAAAAATATATAAAAAATGTAAAATAAAATATATATGTTTTATAAATAAATAGTGTATTAATTTATATAAACATATATATTTTTGTCGGAGAATAAAAGAACAGTGTTTTCTTTATTTCATTTTCTAAAAGTTCGCTTTTGTACGGAATTAAGAATAAAATAATGTATTTACGTATTCATTTTTTAAATAAAATTGAATAAATTGTCATAGAAAATCATTATTTTAATGATTTATTCAATTTTATTTTAAAAAATACGTATATATACATATATGTGAATACATTCCCAATCAAAAAATGTTTTTAAAATGTTTTTTAAACGTTTATTTTTTATTAATTTTACATTTTTCATGATTTGTAAAATTCATTAATTTAACGTTTATTAAACATTATTTTGCAATATAATTTTTTGTTTAAAATAAATTTGATTGAAAAAACATTGTTTAAACGTTTATTTAACGTTTATTTAATGTTAATTTTAAATTTATTTCTTATTTGAAATAATGGTTTAAAAAACATTTTTTATACGTTTATTTAATGTTTACGCGCGCGCGCGTGTGTGTGTGAATGTGTGTGTGTGTGTGTGTGTGTGTGTGTGTGTGTGAATGTGTGTGTGTGAAGTATGACATAGAAACGTGAAATAACAGATTTTAATCATATCGATACACGGTTTCCGATAGCTTGGAATATCTATTATTTTATGTTATTATTGTCTGTACTATTTATGGGTTTTTTACTTCAGTAAGGGTTTTTTACTTAGCATCGCTAAGATCAAGTCAAGGTTGACGATGCATCCCAAGGTCAAACTAATAAAGCCAGTAAATACATCTTATTAAATCCTACCAATTTTGTCTAAGACATTTTTTTTTAAATGCATACTTTCCGAGATATTAGACTGTTTTCAGATTTTTTGGTATATTTTTAAATGCTCATTATTTGGCTTCTAAGTCCCATTAGCGAGAACGGCTTTACAGGTGTTCATTTGGTAGGCTCCTAACATTGCTGCAAGTTTGGTCAAAATCGGTGAAAAGCAAAGCGTAGCCTCTCCTTGTGAGTCTAAAATTCTCCTCTATTATTTTAAATATTAAAAAATAAGCAATATACTAAAAAAAATGTTAGAATAGCGCCTATCTTCAAAAATCGCAATGACAGCGCAGTTTTTATTTTGCATCAGTCCCGAAATTAGAATTAGAAGATCTCTGTTTTCATAATATTTATATTATT
>NW_017304279.1:427314-443898 GCF_001594115.1 Trachymyrmex septentrionalis | reverse complement strand
TATTAGAGTAATATAATATTTTATAATATTAAAGAAAACAGGTAGTAGGTTAGACTTCGCTGCATTTTTTCGCTCATAGTTCGATAGTATTGAACTATGAGCGAAGCTTCGCTCGCCATTTATTTTCGCTCGAATCGACAGAATAGTAAGGTATTCGCCAGCGAAGCTTTGTTGCATGAAATAGCATCTTAAGTTTAAAAAAAAAATGTTTTAGATAAAAGTTGTAGAGTTTAAAAAGCATAGCCATTGGCTTCATCAATTTGACTTTGGGTGGCGTTGCAAAAGCAGGGCAAAGTCAACTCGGATTTTTTAAACAAGACCCTCCCCACTTTTTCTTTTATTTTCTTACCCTCTTTGATGAGATCTTCTCAAAGCGCTATAATTTTATCCATTTTAAGTCAGCCGTTTCGAAGTTATTGAGTATTTTATGGTGAGATGTCAGCGACTGTAGGCGAATCAAACACGAAAACTGTTCATTTTTTTGTTCTAAAACTTATGTTTTATTTAGCAGGTCATAAACTGTAACAAATGAGAAAATCATTTAATTTCATCGGGACCCAATTTCATATTATATAGTGCGAGCTTTTTTGTTTCTGATATAACTCAACGGTTTGATCACTGTTTGTTACCGTGTAAAAAAAACGACTCGAATATTGTATTTTATCTCGGAATTCTTTCACTCATCGTTCATTCCTTTTGCCTCTAAATAACAGGAAAATAATTGCAATATCGCTGCAGCGGAATAATCGCCATGCGTATAAGAAAATCTATCAAGGTAGATGGAAAACTGTATGAAAACAATTTTTATTCTCAGACCAGTTATTTTCCACATTATTGTACGCACACTGCCGATCGACACTCTCAACGCTTTTGAAAAATTCTTGCCTCCGCACTAAAGACATGCATTTTTCATCGATGTAATTCACACAATGTAATTCATCCGATAACAAAAATGAAAAAAATTAGAGATGAAAAATTGCGTAAACCCGAAGAAAAAGTTTTCATAGAGTCTATACGATTTTTCATCTCTAATTTTTTATTATTGGTGAATTACGTAGAAGAAAAATGTGCGTTTAGCACACGGAGGTACGAATTTTTTAGAAGCGTCGAGGGGATCGATCGGCAGCAAGCATACAATGTTTTTTCATCTCTATTTTTTAAAATTTTACTATCGGGTGAATCACATGAAAGAAAAATGCATGCATTTAGCACAGAGGCACGAATTTTTCAAAAGCGTCGAGGGGATCGATCTGCAGCGTGCGTATAATGTTCGGTAATAATGTGGGAAATAACCGGTGGTCTGCGAACAAAAATTATCTTCAGGCAATTTTCCATCTGCCGTGTTAGTTTCTCTCGCATGTATGATTATTCCACTGTGATGGTATCGCAATTATTTTTCTATTATTTAGAGGCAAAGGGAACGAACGATGAATGAAAAAAGTTCTAGGTAAAACAGATTATTCGAGTAGTCTATTTCGCACAGTACATGACAAAAGACGATTAAACCATCACGTTAGAAACAATTTTCAATTTTAACGATAATCTGTTTTGAAAATACAAGTATTTTATGTAATTACAAGTAGTATTCCAAAAGAAGAATTTCCGGCAAACTTTGTAAGTAAATGTATAGAAATAGATAGATGTTTATTAGAGGAGAAAATGGTTTCCCATTTATATTTTATGCAACAACTTGAGTAATAAACAATATTTAAATTTAAATATTAACGATTATATTCGTCAAGTGTTGTTAGATCGATTCTAGATTCAAAGTGACGAAACATGTATTACTTAAAACATTGCAATTTATCCGATAATAAAAATTAAAAAATTAGAAGTGAAAAATAGAATAAATTTTAAGAAAAATAAATAGATAAATGTAGCAGTAAAATAATAATCTTTCTTGCTCTTACGAGGAGACTTGTAGGAGACTTTCAAAACAAATGGAATATCCCGAGCATTACTATAAAATAAATCGATTTATCCTGTCGTTTTATGGACTATGGCCCTTTCAAAGCAAGTGGAGTGCTCATTTAATGAGAGCTAGTACTATTATTATATGGCTATTGACTGCAATTTTGCAGGTATAATCATGCGATATGAGAAAATAATTTTCTCTTATTAAATACACACACACAATAATAAGAAATTATTTTCGATTAAATGTTAGAATTTAGGAACTAGATAATTAAAGAATGTTATAATTTTGATATTAGTTTCTCATAACACAGTTATTTAATGGATATCCAAAGAACGTTCTATGTCAAAGTGTCCTTCAGGGAATTGTGTTATATGGGTATTATTTCTCCATTTAAAATATAAAGGGTGTCCAAAAATTAACGCAAGATTTGAATTTGCCGCCATTTGTGCAGTAAAGTGTTGGCAACCCAAAAAAAAACAATTTAACAGCTGACAGTTTAGGGTTAGTGAAAATGGAGCGTGAAAATGGATTATTGAACATCAACAAATGGATGCTGATTTTTCGAGCAAAATCATCCTAAGCGATGAAGCACATTTTCACCTTGATGGCTTTGTTAATCGCCAAAATCGCCCCCTAGATCGTGTGATTTAACACCATTAGATTTCTTTTTATGGGGTTATTTGAAATCACAGGTCTATGTCAACAAGCCCACAACCACCCGTGCATTAAAGGAGGAGATTCAACGCTGCATCAACGAAATTCAGCCACATTTATGCAAAATGGTCATGGAAAATTTCGACAAACGAGTGCGTATGTGCATGCAAAGCCGTGGAGGCCATTTGCCCGATGTGTTATTCCACAAATAACCCTATCCTATGTACTTTATGATTCAATAAAAAAATAACAATCAAAAGACTAAAAAAATAATAAATAATAAACTGTGTTTTCTATTTAATTCAAATCTTGCGTTAATTTTGGGACACCCTTTATATATAGTATATATTAACAATGGAAATTATATTCGTTTAACGATCTTAAATAAAATGACAGATGTCTTTATATAAAATATAACCTTATTTAAAATTTTAGAATTCTTTAGATGGACCATATAATTCTATTTCAAATGTTAATCAAGGATATATCCTTTGAGAATGTTTATCTTCTATTCTTCAAAGATTAATAACATGTTTCCAGTTGCTGACCTTTAGTACGAATAACATCACCACGGATTTTATAATCGATGTGATGTCAGAATTTATACCTACAGCAGCTGGCATGGGTCATATATATGCACGTATCAAACATATAGATAAAGTAAGCTCAGTTAGTTATCGATATTATTTACATTACCAATTAAGGGAATCTTAAAGACGATTAGTCATATTATAAATAACACACATTATAAATAACAGACGATTTACGTATCACGTATGCATCACTACGTACTACTACATCAATATCACACACACGCGCGCGCACACACACACACACACACACAGGCACGTATTAATGCGTATACTTTAATCCTAGAAAAAGATTTTTGAATTAGTAAAAGAGGAAAAAAGTAATTGTTATACAAAAATTACATAATTAAAAATTACATTGAATCGATAATATAGACGACTTTAAAGAGACGAAGGCCAGTTGATGCAATCCAAATAATACGCAAGTCTAAGGCTGGTATTTATAATTAATACATTACCATATTCAAGACAGTCTTAAGTACAGTCTTAAGTACAGATGCCCTCTAGATTCATAGTCAAAAAATAAGACGATACTTGAGTAAGATCTCAAGTTAAAAATTATCGAAAATAATTTTATTTCAAAACGTCTTGAACAATCTTGACATGATTCATAAACACATCTTGTTCAAAATCAGCATAGACTTAAGACTATCCTTTTAGTTACGAATTTATAATCATTATGAATTCTGTTGAAAATTCTTGTAAGTTTTTTGTACCAGATCTTAAAAGAGTTGTATGTGATCAATTAAGATTACTAAATGAACGTATAAAATCATATAAGAATTTTATATAATTTGTCCATGAATCTGACAAGTAATCTTTAATGACCTTAGGAATCTGGCATGAATCTGACACGACGATTTATATAGTAATGAAAAGATCTTTATAGGAAATAATTTCTTTACAGGATCATCTAAAAATATGACATTAATTATATATGATTCCTAATAATTTAATAATAATATTAAATAAGTTTAAACTTATTTATAACCAATAAATTCATGATGGCACCAATAGATAGACTTCTGGCCTGATAGATAATAACTTCGTCGGAATTTAGGCCTTAGGATCCCCTTAAGGTAGTATTACGCGACAATTCCGTTCGAGTTTAGTTCCGTCGCGGCGTTCGGTGACGATACCTTACTCCTGCTAGAGAGAGAAAACTTTCGATTTTTTGTCCAAGGCCGCACGCACAAAGTAATAAGAAGGAAATCAAATTTTATGGGCGGTATTCAGTCTTCTGATTGGTTCCTGACTTCTTAAGATTGTACTTAAGACGGTCTTGAACATAAGATCTGTCTATGAATATCGGTCTCTATCTGAAAGTGATCTCGAAATACGGTTTCGGAAAACCTTTGAAAAATCGAGACACTGTGATTTTAGTGCCATCGCGCCTTGCGGGAAAAGTTAGAAGTATTGTCACGTTGTGGTTACAGGTCACACGTATGTAGACATACATAACAACAATATTTTTATTTTTGTTCAATTCATGAGGAATCCATTTATCGAGCTTTTTTACTTTTCCGATTTGTTTTAAATAACGAACAAGTATTGAATGATCAACGTTCAATTCTTGGGCAACTTCTCGAGTGGTTTTTAATGGAATCGATTCAATAATTGTCTTTAATTGTTTGTTGTCAATGGTTACGTGCCGTCCTTTTTATCTTCAAACCTCTCATCCCCGTTACAAAATTTTTGAAACCATTGTTGTACTATCCATTCGTTTGTAGTTTGCGGACCAAACGCTTCATTAATTTTTCGACTTGTTTCTGCTACTTTAGAGCCTAGTTTAAATTCATATTAAAAAATTGCTCGGAATTGCTTCTTTTCCATTAACAATAATGATGGTAATTTAATACAAAGTAATACCGGGAACAAAATTATAAGCACAACGAACACAGCGGAATCTGCGCTTAAAAATGGTACAATATGAACATAACGTTGAACGTAACGTTATGTACAATAAAGCGCCAAAATTTAAAACAATAAAAACCGATATTATTTTTGCACCAACCTAGTATATTATCCGCAAATCTGTTCTGAAATATAAATCTAATTATTATTACATATATGACTTGATATCAATCGATCTATTGTGATAATAAATCGATTTAGTTTAATAAATATAAATATAATCATCTTCCAGAATTTAATTATCTTCAAGTGTCTTGCACTTGTTATTTTACAAGTTGTAATTTATAAACTTTTTATAGCTTATTATATTTATTTTCAGCTAAGGGATCTATTTGAATGTATAAGGGATGATTGGAAATTACAAAAGACAAGTTTTGAAATAAAAATTATGCACAAGTATGCTGAGACGTCAAGATTATTCTCATTGTATTATTTGAGTAAGAAAAACATTTTAGATTTTGCTTTACCCTCTTTCTTCGAAGAAAAAAATGCGCCTTTCTATCTGTAAAATCTGTATTTCTGTGCGAAATCAGTCATTCTTTCTCTTCATTACCAGCATTATTGTGTATTACTTATCAGACGGATCATTTTCGACGCGTGACATTTCTTTTGATGATTTAGATACATAATTACAATTTTATTTTTAAATTGCGTTTGTTATAACCGCTGTCAAATTAAACGAATATGGAATTTTCAAAGAATAATTGAATTTATTGCTCACATTTACCTTTGTTCCTAAACTTCTTGCAAAGTTTTCTTCATATCATGTATTAATATATTTTTATTAAATAGATTTTTTGAGATCTTGCAAAATATAATATTAAAAACTCTGAATCCTTTTTTGAATATTGAATATATTATGATCTCTTAGAGAAGACCTTAGAGAAGCGAAAGTGTGGCCACGCCATTAGAGTATACAATTTATAATTTCTTAATGTAAACTATTAATGAAGATTGAATTGAAAAATTTACAATTATCAATTTTTCAGTTTTCTACATAGTCATGATAACATGCAACCTACAGATGTTCCTGCCCTATATCCTTGATGTTATATTGCCTATGAATGAATCTCGCCCGCGAACACAACCTTTTCTATTGGAGTTCTTTACCATTGAGGAACAGTATCCTACCCTTATTAACTTTTATGTATTCATTATGATCATTATAACTACAATAATTTTTTGTGCCAATTCCATTCTGTGTGTGACTCTTACGCAACATGCTTGCGGAATGTGCGAGTTGCTGGGGTAAGAAACTTCACGAAATTATTTACGAAAGAGCAGACGACTCATCGCTACAATGTACAATAGAACGCGCAGCTGATCCATTAATTTTTGAGACTGGATACAGATTCACATATGGCAAATATATATTATTTTTTTTAAAAAGACACCAAAAATATTTTTCTTTTTATGTCTAAAAAATTTTTTTCATGTTAAAAAATGTTTGAATATTATTCTCTTTATTTTTTCCGTTAAGCTCTGGCAAACAAATTTTTACTAAAACTTACATAGATTGAGACATCAATCTTAAAAATTAGTTTTTCACAGATATTCATAGTTCCAGATAGCCAAATACATATTTATTGCCGAAAACGTTGCAGCAACCAGTTTCGATAAACTCAGGATAAGGTGAGACAGCATTATGTTTGTCGCGTTAAACTCCATAGAATTTGAATTCTTGCGATAGCAATTTGATGGCAACATGTCAGCATGAATATCCTCGACCACAACTCGTATTGTCATATTGTCAGCATTTTGTTAGCAACGAGCTGCAATTAAAAAATTTCCAAACTTGAAGACATATTTGCAATAACGGATGGAAAAATCATTATACGAGGTTTGATAAAAAAATAACGGGAATTTTTATTTTTCTCAAAGAATCTCTTTATTTATTCATCAATATCAATTTTGTCCCCTTCAAAGTAATCCCCCTCAGATATAATACACTTGTGCCAGCGCTTTTTCCAATCTTCAAAGCACTTCTGGAACTCACTTTTCGGTATGGCGTTCAGCTCCTTCAGCGATTCTGTTTTTATTTCATCAATGTTGGCAAAACGTCGTCCTTTCAGGGTTCTCTTCAGCTTTGGGAATAGAAAGAAGTCACAGGGAGCCATGTCCGGTGAATACGGTGGCTGAGGCAAAATAACGGTTTTGTTTTTTATCAAAAAATCACGAATAAGCAGTGAGGTATGAGCGGAAGCATTATCGTGATGCAATTTCCACGAATGGTTTTGCCAAAACATCCGAAAAAATTACTTGGCATGAGCCGAATGATATGCCGACATCATCAGCAACCTCTCTGATAGTGATTCGGCGATTTTCCAGAATCATTTTTTTCACCTGTTCGACGTTATCGTCGGTTATTGATGTGCTAGGGCGATCGTCATCTTCAACGTCTTCACGGCCCTTTGAAACGTTTGTACCACTCGTAAACTCTTATTTTACTCATAGTAGACTCACCAAAAGCCACAGTCAACATTTCGAATTCCATTTATTCCATTTTTCGAGCAAAATTTAATACAGATTCTTTGATCCATTTTTCCCGAAAGTAAAAAATCGCGAGCACACCAAAACACGTATAACCTTTTCGACTGTCAACAATAAACTAAACATTCAAAATGAATGCAAATGTCAACGTACGTCAGAAACATGTGTACGAACAAGATGAAAAAAAAAGTTGAAAATCGGATTTATACAGCCCGCGAAATTTAAAAATTCCCGTTATTTTTTTATTAAACCTCGTATATGTTCAGGACATTTATCATGGAATAAGTCGAAATAGATTCCGATCAGAATTATTCAATTATTCCCTAGATTTCTATTGTGTTTTTTGGAAAAAACAGGATAATTTCCATCAGAATTCATTCCATGTTCCATGATAAGTATGCTGTCATGTTTTCATTATGATAATCAAGATAAAACGATTATTTATATGTTGCTAACATGTTGCTGTTATGTTACCGACAACATAATGTGCTACCATTACAGTTTGCTCTAGAAATTTCGACAACTAATTACATATATAAGCAGTCATAATTGTTGTATTCATAATATATTCTATTTTGATGTCAGCAAATGTACAGCATGTGCTGTAAAAAAGAGCGCGAGCGTGGCATAACTGGCAGCGTATGAGACTGCTATGCCAGAGATCCTGGGTTCGATACTACGCACAACTGAAAAATTTTCGTATGCTCGTAGCTCCTCTCGGTAGGCAATGGCAAACCACTGAGAATATCCTTGCCATGTGCACTTCTATAAACAAAATCGTCATTCGGAATCGATATTAAACTGTAGGTCCCTTATGATTGAGTACAATCAGCGTGTGCACCACAGGCGTATGATAGAAGTCACCAACAATCCTTTCGGAAGATTATGGACAGAGGAAGAGAGGAGGAGGAAATGTACAGCAAATATATAACAACATGTACAATGCGTTAGTTTGCATAATATGCTATATCGCTTGGCTATTTGGGGTGGGACATAGAGCGTTGTTTGTTTGAAAAACCAAGAAATCCTTCGCCTTCAAACACCACTCCGTGTCTCACTATAAAAAATCAAGAATTTCTTTTAAGAGATTTGTATTTCAATCTATGTAATTTTTTTCTGTAACTTTTCATAAAAATTTTTTTTCCGCCAGGAAATGATGATTTCGTCTGTTCTTCCGCTTATTACAAAATAATCATCATTCAAAGTCAATTTAAGAATAATATTGATGATAATTTTGACAGGTATCGTGCGGAATGCTTATATTACGATGTTGATACTAAAGATACAATACAATACGATTTAATACGGTCAAAAATAAATTGTGGAAACATGGCCATTTTTATACAGATGCATTACAACGTTATAAAGTTTGTACCTTTATACATGCGAAATTTGTAAATTCGTTTAGTCTAATTGAACATTCTGCAAAAAAATGTTACGATTATATATAGTAAAAAACATTTTATTTTTCTCAACTGTTCACTCAAGTTCTTGTTTTGATTATTTACACATTCAAGTGTTAATTTAATACAATGTGATTGTATTATTGTTTAAATATTTTGTGTTAAATTGATATTCAATATTTCTCATTATTTAAATAACACGATTTATATTGTAAGTAAAAAAATATAATAATATAAAAGTATATTTTTTAAAAAGTAATTTCTAAGATAAATGATTAAAATAATTTAACATATTTATTAATTTTAATGAATGTTAATTTTAATAAAGAAATATCAAGAAATATTAATTTTAATAAATATGGTTGATTACAAACTGTATCAATATTATATATTTTGTGCTAATTTTTTACATAACATTTGTGTTACTTTGTAATATTATTTTGTGTTAAATTAACACAAAAATTTGAGTGGACCATTTGAGACCACGTAAAATATATTAAATTTAACAAATTTTTTGCAACTGTGTAGCATGTAGCATGTAGCACACAAAGTCGAAAAGTAATGAGTAACTTATTGTTTTCACTTAATTTGATTTTTTATATGATTACCATTAATAAAAACTTTATTGTCAATATTAACTTAAATAATATATTTTAATAGATACTTTTGATTATTATTTTAATATTTTTAAACCATTATTTCTTTACTATTTAAAACAATTTTCTGCCTAAAAAGTTAAGTATCAGGAAACATATTATAAAAATTACAAATTATTCATAAAAAACATATGTTAATATTAGATAAATATTTTTATATATTTTTATGTGCAAGGAATATTTTATCTTTCATCTAACAGTTTTCATTAACATATAACCTTTTATATTACAAGATTCATTGGTACGATCGAAATTTATCACACAGTACCGTTTCTAATGGACATCATAGAATTAATTATCGTGTTAAGCTTTGTATTAACGCAGGTATGTTGACAATAGAAACACGTCGAGCATATCAAAATGCAAAAACAAAATCTTTCAGATACTTACCATTGGCGGCGATATTGATCGAGCCTTCAGATGTATTAGCCTCGCTATGATAGCACTGATATATATATTTATATCTAATTATATGGCACAAAAAGTCACGGACATGAGCTTGAACGTATGCGAGAAGGTGTAAGTAATGTACTTTCTTTTTAATAATATAATAAATACATCTGAATCGCTAAAAATACCGATGTACAAGGGCCATTTGAAAAGTTTTGAACTTTAACCTGAAGATGAGATTACTCGTCAAAACCATTCTGGTACTACAATAGTATGGATAAAACTAAGCCAGATTGGAGGTCGTTTGAGCGAGTATGGGTATTTTCCATTAAATTTCGGTGTTTGCTCGAAGATGTAATGTAACAAGAATATTGTTCCTGAATCTTTTGTTTATCTTTTAACCTTTCTAACTAACTTCAAAGTGCAAAACAACGTACACGAGGTTATCAGTCTTCCCCCTGAGGGGAGTAAACCTTATCGACATGAACCATCAACGAATGCGACGAGGAAAGAGTATATGGATTAATCCACAGTCATCAATAATAAAAAGAGAAGTAATTCAGAAGAGGAAGACAATCTGTAAGAAGAAATCTGAAAGAATCTGTAAGAAGAAATCTGAAAGAATCTGTAAGAAGAATATTTCTCTTACTATCTCGGAAGCTGATCAAATTGGGAGGAAGGTAGCTATTGCAGAAAAGATTCTGACAAGTAAATTCTAACACATCATTTTACCAAGAGAACAATAAAGACTCGTACATGGTATGGATATAATCGTCCGATCTCATGGACAATAACAGTTACCGATCTAATAGATTGAGCCCACTTAAGGTAAGAAAATTGATTTGCAAAAAGTACAACAGCATTTCATATATTTGTAGCAAATCTAAGGCTAGAATAGAGGTTAAATTATCGAAATTACCTTCATAAGGCGAATCTCTTAGTAAAGGATATGACCTTAGAAGATAACGGTTTGAAAGCTTTCATCCCTAGTTATAGATTATTAAAAAGAGGTTTAGTTAAAGACATCGACGAAGACATCTCTGAAGAAGAAATCCAGGAATTCTTAATTGGAAAAGTTTTAAAAGTTAAAAAACTTAACAAAAGAAATAGAATAAACAAGAGAGCGATCCTAAATGGATCCCTAGTAGATCGATTGTGATCACTTTTTTCAGACAAAACTTACCGAAAGAAATATATTTATCCAAGATCAAGATTGAGGTAGAACCTTACATGATCCTCCCAACTATCTGCTACAATTGCTTCAGGTTTAGTTACTCAAGCACCAATTGCAAAGGTAATGCTAAATGCAGCATGTGCGGCGAACTAAAGCATAATGAAAATTGCACTACAGACTTCAAAATGCGTTATTGCAAGAGCGATCATATCTCTACAGATAAGATGTGTATGGTATATCGTAAAGATGAGGTCAAAAGATTAATGGTTTACGAGAACAATGGCTATGGCAGACGCGAGAAAATTTATAACAGTCACAAAAAGATCTTCAGCTCGAGGATAGAAGATTTCCCTATCTTAAAGGATAAATTATTTACTCCATATAATGAACTCAAGGTTCAGAAAAATCAACGTCAATCTATTGAGAAAAAAGATTCCAACCAATCACATAAACAGTCTCCAGTAAATCAGTTCTACAAGTTTCAAAGTGCTAACTGCGAGGATTTTATTGGCAACAGGAACTTACTTCCATCTTCAAATAGATTGACCTTAAAGGCAAAGGAATCCAAGGAAAACCAGAAGTTTACCGTTTCCACCAATGAAGCAACCGCAAACCATAGTTATCAGTCGGCCGAGGAAATTTCAATCTCGCAAGAGAACCAGGGCCTGAATCATCGCCCAATTCTTAAGAACTTAACAAATAATGAATTTAAGTCAAGTAAATACGAATTGAGTAAAACTCTTAGTAATGAATCTTTAACACTTAAGAAATCTCTCAAGACTTATAAAATCCAAATTTAAAAGCAAACCTTCTAAATTTTTCTGTAAGGAATTAGTCTAAGTAAATGAAAATTATATACCATTTCAGACGCTTAGTTGTTATTTAAGAGTCATTTGTGCCAGTCGATATCAGTGTTTTTGTTTGATGAAAATCTGTGTCCTTTGAACTTAACTTTGAGTTTTTTTTAGGCTACAGGAAAAAATCATTGGGAATCAGATCTGATGAATACGTGGATAGTTAATTAATTCGAAATTCGTAAATTTTTGTTATGGCGATTGTCGATATTCGATTTTTTTCATTTTTACAAAAACACTGACATCGACTGGCACAAATGACTGTCAAACAACAACTGAGTATCCACAATGGTTATAATTTTCACAGGTATTGCAAAACATGTATGATTGTAATACCAGAATAATTTTGACGAGTAATGTCTTTATATTGAGGTTCAAAACTTTTCAAACGACCCTCGTAAATTGAGGAAGAGAAAGTTAAAGTAAGTAAAAGAGAAAAAATCTCGCTCTTCTTATTTCTCCTTGCCCAACGTTTTATATTTACCCGAAAATATTACATCATTATAAAAATAGTAATAAAAGCATAAAAATGATTGTAAAAGTGTCACTAAACATATTTACAAAGACAGAAGTAAAAATGTATATGATATTATATATGTATAATTCTAAAGTTATATATCCTAATTTTTTTTAAATATAAAGTTCGATATATTTAAAAAAATTGTTAAAACAATGTTAACAGTCTTCAAAAGTTATCTTTTTGATAAAGTCTCTTACTCCATCATTATATTTATTTATTGCATCATAATGTTAACTGTTCAATAATATTTAATTATAAAATAGGATATTTTATATGTATGTAACTATATTTTTTTATTTATATACATTTAAAATATCTATTTTAATACATAAATACGACAGAGAAATAAACAGTCAAAGTTAGATGTTTCGAATAATACAATATATATTCTTTATTAAATTTAAGATATAATTGCGCCGAAACATTCGGACTTTCAACACAATCAATCTGAGACGCTAATAATCCGTACTAAATTAAATTAGAAAATCTGTCAAGAATTTACATTATATTACGAAAAATATTAGGAGAGACTGAGGACAGTTGTATCAATTTTTTGAAAAATACAGATATTTTTTTATTTATAACATATTATTTATATTTTATTTATATGTTTGTAATGATAACGATACGCCCTGGCTACATATCATTCTTAATAAAGGGTGTCCCAAAATTAACGTAAGATTTGAATTAAATAGAAAACACTGTTTTTAGTCTTTTGATTGTTATTTTTTTATTGAATCATAAAGTACATAGGATAGGGTTATTTGTGGAATAACACATCGGGCAAATGGCCTCCACGGCTTTGCATGCACATACGCACTCGTTTGTCGAAATTTTCCATGACCATTTTGCATAAATGTGGCTGAATTTCGTTGATGCAGCGTTGAATCTCCTCCTTTAATGCACGGGTGGTTGTGGGCTTGTTGACATAGACCTGTGATTTCAAATAACCCCATAAAAAGAAATCTAATGGTGTTAAATCACACGATCTAGGGGGCAATTTTGGCGATTAACAAAGCCATCAAGGTGAAAATGTGCTTCATCGCTTAGGATGATTTTGCTCGAAAAATCAGCATCCATTTGTTGATGATTCAATAATCCATTCAACGAACTCATTTTCACTAACCCTAAACTGTCAGCTGTTAAATTGTTTTTTTTTTGGGTTGCCAACACTTTACTGCACAAATGGCGGCAAATTAAAATCTTGCTTTAATTTTGGGACACCCTTTATCAGCCGGATATCGCCGAGGATGCGATATGTGTGTCCATGAGATAGTATTTGAGAAAAGAATTATTAAAGACCAATATTCGGCCATTTTTAGTAATTGTCTTGTTAATTATTACGAAAATTGCAAAATGGTATAAAACTTTCTTGTTTCTCTTAACTCATTCTACGCCCCCAATGCGGCTCCAACCTTAATTAAGAGACACCCTGTATAATATATATTATATGTATATTGTAAGAATACGATGTATAATATTAGATTATAAAACCATGTAAATAGATATAATAAAAATAAAATATGTAAGTGTATACATATATATTATTATTTAAAAAAAATCGGTTTTTTGTGTATCGATACGTGTATCAATATGTATATCGATATATATCTAAAAAGATTAAAAATAAAAATGTCGGATCCATATTGATATCAGCAATATCATAAATTAGATATTTCGTTGTATCAACATTTCTGCTCATGATACGTTATGATACGATATATCAATATGATATATTTTTTTCTGTATCACCCATCTCTAGTCTGACCACAATAACTTCTTTTACATGCGGCGCGATTGATGACATAAGGCAGATGCAGGTCTCAATACCGGTTATTTTTGTTTTTCGTATGATCATCTTATCTCTTATCATTTAAAAGAAAGGCACATTGTTACAACTTACCTTCGTTGCAACTGTCCCCAGTCTCCCTTACTTCAGCCGAGGTTCGAATTTGAGACCTATTTTAATATTTTAAAAATATTAAAATTATAAAAAGATATTTTAACATTTTAATATTAAAAAAATGTTAAAGTAAAAATATTTTAATATTTTTTATGTTGACTTTGTACAGGTACAATTCTGCGTGGTATAATGCAAATGTTTCAGAGCAAAAACCATTACTGTTAATAATGAAACGACGTTTCCGCCCGTTTGTCTTGACTGCTTGCAGGTTTTACGTAATGTCTTTGCAGAATTTCGGGATGGTGAGGAAAAATATACTGAAATATAAATTAATTTGTAAAAATTAGAATGAAAGGGTATAAAGAATGTTTATCTTCTAAGATACTTCAAACGGCGATCTCCTATTGCATGTTCATGAGACAACTCTGAAAATGTTTCTATATCAAGATGTTAGCGTAGAAGTAACATAGAAAATTCACAAAAACCTTAGACAGGTACTTTTTTTACAATTATATCAAAAATTCTTCTTTATAAAAACAGAAATTTGTTGATGATGTTTATAGGTAAGTAAATATGCAGAGTAAATATAATCCATAATAAATAAAATATAATAACTGATATATGTAAATCCTTTTTGAATAATAGGCTACTTATTGGAGTATTTAACAATATTACAATTTTTTTAACGTCTATTTCTGTGACAAAGTTACTGATCATTTTAAGTTTATTTTACATAAGAAAATTCAACTTTTAATATTTTATTTAAACATATATATGTGCATAATAATAAAAAATATCTGTTTATGTTATTACTCGAATATTGTATACGAATATTCTATACTATCGATTGATCCTTTTAGAATTTTTGAAAAATTTGCGTCTTTATGTTAAAAGCGTGCATTTTTCTTCGATGTAATTCACTCAATAATAAAAATAAAAGAAGATTCTTATTAAGAATAAAAAAAATTAGAAATAAAAGAATAAAGTGGACGCTAAGAAAAATACACTCGTCAACAAAATTATCGTATAAGTAAATTTATATACAAATTTTACATAAATTCAAATAAGCATAACTCTGCGAAAAATAGTCGCATCTATGGTAAAAGTTTTTTTTTTTTCATTTTCAAAGGTAAAGTCTGTACTTATTTCGCGAAGGTTTCAATAGATTTTGAATTTATCTTTATTAATCCTTACCCCTACTTAACATCTTTTCAAAAATAAGGACGTGTATATGGCTGTCAATTTTCTCAAAATAGGACGTTGATCGTAATTATAGAAACGGTAGAGTCTAGAGTATCAGGTTGCTCCTCGCCCTGATAAAGTGAACTGCAAGGACAAGGTTACGAAATGTTGGCGTTCCAAGAATGGATCTGGACATAGAGAAAACCCGCGAAATACATAACCTTTATATAGAAAGCACCCGTGGAAGTCTCAAAAATATTAGCAAATATACTTCCACATACCTCCATCCTTCCCCCCCGCCACGCACACATACACGTGCGCGCGCACGTACGCACGCACGCACACGCAAAATCAGACCAGCAACCTCTCCATGGTGCGTATCGGCTAATGCTGGTGGTAATTGAATAAAGTGCATAGGCAAGTTTGATACATCTTATACTTGTTGCGGGTCATTTAGTGGCTGTGAATTACGAGTTTTAGCATTATTATTAAAATGTTACGTCCAAACCCTCCCTTGAGAATTTGGTCTCTCAAGGAGACAATAAGGGAAAATGGAGAGGGTATGGAAGAACGGTTAGATTCAATCTCACAGGTATACGCACAGAGGCGAACACCTGTAAGTCATATGCACCTTTTCGGTCGTGGAATATGGGTCAACGTCCCGAAAGGCTGCTATGACACCTGTTCCGATGGACAGTGTGAACGTCGGTCTTATTTTTTGGGTCAAGGAACTTAATCCTCTTGACCCGGGACTGGACCTCGTGCGATCTCAGGTATTAAAGGGAAAGGAATGCGAGTGGTAATTTAAAATAAATTGAAGCTGGCAGGATCTTCATTTATAATATAAAACTTACATTTAAAAGAAAAAAATATATACACACACATACCATATATATACATATATATAATAGTAATTATATATATATATATATATAT
>NW_017304279.1:425902-427261 GCF_001594115.1 Trachymyrmex septentrionalis | reverse complement strand
ATACGTATATATATATATATATATATATATATATATATATATATATAATTACTATTTCTTTTAAAAATTTAATAAATAATACAATGATGAACAATATTAACTTATTGGATTAATTTCAATTTGGTTTAAAGCCGGTCCGCGTGAGCTCCCATATAACCTTCGTAATCCTTGCGAGGCCGGAATCTAAATTTCTCCTACAAATTATTATCCATTCTTTCCTTGTGATCATTTTCAATCATCGCACAACCTGATTTCCGATCCTGGGATAAATTGCTTAAATGCATTGCCCTAAAAAACGGAGGAACCTCAATTTCTATTACATTATTACGTAACACCGTCATTGAGCCTCCCCTTTTCCTTGCGACAATGCGTGTACGCACCACTCGCTCGTAACACTATCTCGGCACTATTGGCATGATCCCACTTCTGAGATTGTAAAAGAATGGATGAAATGATAATTGCAAGCGATAGTCAGATTGGCACACAGTCTTTTATTCGCGACACACACGCTCTTTTTAGCTTGCTCTTTTTCTTCTCTCTGATCCGTCTATGCGCGCGCATTTCTTCTCACGGCTCAGCGCCACCGCTATTGGTCTCCATCACACTAGTTAGTGCCTTAGTTTAAGGCGCGATAGTTGATATTTCTTGATAACCAATGTTTTACATCTCTTACACGTTTTAGTTTATTAACATGTAAAATTTAATTACGCCTATCTCTTTTAATTATTTCTCTGATAATTTTCATAATCGACATCGCTTATTCGGCGTATTACTTTATGGACCGTCATACTGATCGGTTAGTTTTTTACTACCTATTTTAATCATTTCATATAATACATAGACATAATCTCTCCAGTATCAAAGGTTTATATAAAGGTTTGTCATAATATTCGTTTGAAGCTTCCTTAGCTTTACGGAGATTTTCTTTTGTATTATTATTATTATTATTATTGGCGTTAGGAACTCGAAAGCTCATTGCCGCAAATACCAAATCCCGCCACTGTTCCCGTCCCTGAGCCAGATCCCTCCATTTGTGACCCTCGTACCCCATTTCGTTAAGGTCCATTCTAATATTTTCTTCCCATCTACGTCTTGGTCTACCCAATGGTCTCTTCCCGTCCGGTTTACCAGTTAGTACTTTATATGCAATTCGATTCTCATCCATACGCGCCGCGTGACCTGCCCATCTTAATCGACGCGATTTTATGACATTAATAATATCCGGACTATTATATAATTGATGTAATTCTGCGTTGTGTAATTTTCTCCATTCGCCCGTTTCCTCATCGCGTTTTGTCCCGATGATTTTTCGAAGTACTTTATTTTCGAAAGCCCTAAATCTTTTCTCGTCTTGTAATG
>NW_017304279.1:421875-425802 GCF_001594115.1 Trachymyrmex septentrionalis | reverse complement strand
TAAAATTTAATTACGCCTATCTCTTTTAATTATTTCTCTGATAATTTTCATAATCGACATCGCTTATTCGGCGTATTACTTTATGGACCGTCATACTGATCGGTTAGTTTTTTACTACCTATTTTAATCATTTCATATAATACATAGACATAATCTCTCCAGTATCAAAGGTTTATATAAAGGTTTGTCATAATATTCGTTTGAAGCTTCCTTAGCTTTACGGAGATTTTCTTTTGTATGCCTTTTAAAATAAGATAGTCTGTCGACTAAATCCGCGAGGAATTCTTTATATGTAATTCCCTGCCGGGGTTCGGAAAGTGTTGAGGGTAAACGTGGTCTACGATCGAATATTAATTCGTAAGGAGATATTTTCGTTCCCTCGTAATATGATGTACATAGCGGCGTCCAGACTCTAAAGATGAGTCCCAATTATCTGCTGAGAATTAATGAAAGGCTTTAAATACTCAGCTAATACATGATGCGAGCATCTAAAGATCCGTTTAATTGTGGCTGGTAAACGCTGGTTTTAACTTATTTTATTTTGAAAATTCTAGCAACTTCCTTTATTTCTCTAGATATATTACTATATTTGGATTTTTTCGTTACATATTGTATAACATACAATGATTTAAATAGAACAACAAGTTACGTTAATGTCAAAATGACATTGAAATGAATGATTGGAAAATGACTTTTAATGATCATTTTGGAGTTCATCATAATGACTTGTTGTTCTGCTTGGACATGTATCATTTTATCTTTCTCTAATATTTATAAGGAACGATAAGGATGAAATAATACATCGTTAAGTGTGAAACAAAATACATTAATAAAATCTAAAGAAATTTAAGGTATTTTTTTTAATTTATAGAATAAGAAAAATCTTACAATTAAAATGTTTTAGAATTTATATATATATAAAATTCTGTAAAAAGATGTAGACTTTGTTTTTCTGAAATGTTCCAATTTGTATAAAAATTCCGAGAAAGTTTTACCAGGATGATAATCGTAATTTAAATCGTATTTAAATCTTAGATTTAAATCTTTTATTTTAACTCAGAGTGACCATCTTGTGCTTTTTTGAAGTGTGACCATGAAGGGCTAATAATGTCTGCAAACATTATAAATTAGAACATAAGACATCTTAAAGATATTACATAATCTTTCTAATAGTTCCTAATTCTAATAAAATGTCTCAAGAATTTTAATGTTTTTATGTGATATTATACTTGTAGAACAGGGCTCGGCAAAATTTGCACTTCCCGGCCAATTTTCGAGAGGCTCTGCTTCCCGCTACTCTTCTCACCACTCGTTTCGCGCGCAGTCCAAATGCTGTTCGACGTTTAGGATGTCTAATGTTCAAAGACATGAGGTGTACGGAGCACTCGTTTTGAATGCTCACGCTGTAAACTTTATTCTATCTTTTTTTCGCTTATTATATAATTAAGGCAAAATGAAGCAATGGATAAGCGTTCAAAACGAATACATCTAATAAATTTTCAATAGTTTTCCACGTCACCCTTAAGGTACTATTTTTGACGCGTTTTTTTTCAAGTGGCCTATTCCCTAATAGGCCTAGTTCGAAAAGAACTTGACAAGAAGGAAAAAAGTAAAAAATATTATCGTTTAAGTGAGATTTTAATACCTGCAATTTTCTTCGAAAAGAATCAATGTGATTCACTAATTGGAAAATATTTTGATTCGTCCTTTGCAGTTTTCATCCTTTTAAAAAATGAAGCTTATAAAAAATGAGAGATGTTCTACCTTGAGCGACAATTCTTTGCCTCGTCTTATGTGACTCGCTACGTAATATGCAAATCGACGTTTCCGATCTCGTCAATAAAAAATTCCGAAAATCAGAATAAGTATTTTTCATTTTACTTCGTTTGTGTTTAATTACTTGACCGTGCAATTTATCATTTTTATCAGTGGACTAGGCCTATTAAGAGATACCATTAAAAAAAAAATGCGTCAAAAATAGTACCTTAAGGGTGGTGTGAAAAACTATTGAAAATTCATTGGATGTATACGTTTTGAGTGCTTCATTCTGCCTTAATTATATAATGAGCGAAAAAAATAATAGAATAAAGTATAGAAATATAAAATATAGAATAAAGTTTACAGCGTGAGCGCCCAAAGCGAGTGCCACCTGTACCTTATGCCTTTGAACGTTAGACGCTCCTAAACATCGAACGGCATTTGGACAGCGCGCAGGGCGAGCGATGAGAGAAGTAGCGGGAGCTCGAAAATCGAGCTCGGCCGAGAAATGCAGATTTTACCGAGCCCTGTTATATATAGAGAGAGGTACATATTTTATATTTCAATATTCTCCCAATAAAGATAGGGATGACTGACGATGTTACCGACTGTACTTTGACTGTACTGAGGATAACAAATGTGATAGCGTGTTATCTTTAATTGATACAATCAAAACAATCGGTAATGTAATTGTACTTCAATTATCTCCGAGTGCACTTGACAATCACAAAAATTTGCTTTTGACTGGTCATTTTTATTAATACCATCGACAAGATACTATTAAACCGACATCCTTATGGGAGTTCGCATCCTTGTGAATATTGAAATGATTAAGAACCAATAATATTGTACTTATTTTATGATTTATTAGTTTAATAGACGTATTTATGCATTTAAAACTCAATAATATTCGATTTTTCTTTAAAATTGTGATCTTAGTGTTATCGCCCAAGTTTGATTATCAACAGAGATGATAACTGCAGAGAAAAAAATTATTTTTTTGCAATATATAGGATATTATAGCTTTATAAATATACATATTTATTTATAGAACATTTATGTAATAAAAAATCATGAATTTAATAATGTATGAGCTAAATATTTATGTTAATAATAGCAAATTTATATCAATTGTCGATAATGTCAACATTCTTCAATTACCTCTGGGCTCTTTTTATACCGCCGAAAATTTGCCCAGAGTTGACGGTCTTTAATAGTATCTCGTCAGTGTTGATACATTGCCGATGCTTAATAAACTTTATAATTTTATTTAACAGGATTCTTAATAAACTTTATAATTCAATTCAAAATTGAGCAGAATGTTGTTCAACTTAGTATGTAAACATTTAGATATAAAACGTTTATATAAATTTTACATTGTGTACCTATATATATGTAGTAAAATAAAATAAAAATAGTCAGCACAATTCTAATTATGCTTATTTAATATCATTATTTTTATCACTCAAAGCTATGAATAACTTGAATAACTTTTATATGCAATAAAATATTTGCGATAAAATGGAAATAAACGATAGAGTTTCTATAAATGTTTTCTGAAATTTGAATCTGGTTATATTACATAATTATATGAGCAGACTTTCAAAATGCGTTTCGCCCCCAAAATTTATAATTTTAAGAAAACAAGAAAAGAAGCCAGATAAAAATTAAGCGTTTTACAGAAAATAACAATATGTAAATCAATAGGATGTAAAATGTTAAACAAAATTACTAAACAATTGCTAAAAATGTTAAACAAATGCATTTTATGTTTCTATGGTTAAAGGACATAATGAATTTTAAATATTTAGATTTTTTTCAGCATATAAATTATGATAATAAAAAAATGCTTTTTGAAAATTCCGGAGTAACTTATAATGTGAATCTTTCAACATTGAATGTTACACCATTTCTAATTAAAAAAATGAAATTTTGGATAAAACGCATTTTAAAAATCTGCATTGAAAGAAAAAATTGGTTGCAGCAATTTAGATGGTAAAATGTGGCATAGCATTTTTAATGAGCTGCAGCAACTAGTTTTTGATTGCAGCAGCCAATTTTTGGTTGCATTAGCCAATTAGCAATGTTAATATACAGATTTCGATAAGCTAACGCAATCAAAAATTGTCTATTGCAGCCAATTAAAAAAACTGCCATATTCAGCCAATC
>NW_017304279.1:404071-421775 GCF_001594115.1 Trachymyrmex septentrionalis | reverse complement strand
TCATTATCTTCAAGCGTTTTATGATTGTTATTTTACAAATCAAAATTTATACACTATTTATAGCTTATTATTTTTTTTTTTTTAGCAACGGGATCGATTTAAATATATTTGAAAACAATTGGAGATTACAAAAGACACACTTCGAGATCAAAATCGTGCACAAGCATGTTAAAATGTCAAGATTATTTACGCTTTATTATGGAAGTAAGGAAAACATAAACCTTATCTTCTCTTCAAGAAAAAAGATGCGTCTTTTTATTTATACATGATCGATATTATATTTCTATATGTGAAATCAATATGCTCTCTCTTTATTATCTCTCTCATTGAATGTATTATTCATCGAACGTATTATTTTCGACGCGTGATATTCCTTTTAATGATTCATGCATCATCATAATTTTATTATTAAAATGTGTTTGTTGCAATCATTGTCAAGTTGAATGAATGTGGAATTTCGAAAAATGATTAGATTCATTGCTTGCATTTCCTATACTTTTTTTTTGAACTTCCAATTGTTTTCTTATATCATGTATTAATATATTTTTACTAAACAGAATGGCAACGTTCAATAGAGAAAACAGTTTTGTAAATGTTGTAAAATTCTTTATCATAATTTGGTTTATATAGTAAGGAACTAAGAACAAGACTAATCATGTTAAGGGGATGCTGGAATAACTAAATTATCGACACATTGCAGATCGATAAAAATCTCCGAATTTATATTAAACGAAATCAAAAATCCTTTTATCTTAAAGTAGATGCAAAATTGGGAGGTGTTACAGTGGATGTATTTTATACTAAAATCGAAAAAAAATTAAAAACTTACTTATTTCTCAAGTCGTAGAATTGTCACATGACATAGAGGTTAGCCAATTTTTTGAGAGTTTGCAACATATAATAGAATAACAGAAATAGTAATATTAAACTGAAATAGTATTAAATCTTTTTTTAGACATTGAATGTACAATCTTGAACATATAATATTAGAAAAACGAAAAATTACAGTGGCCACGCCATGAATAGAGTATGCATGTCGTGAGACAATTCTGAGGATACTTTCATCAGTCATAGACGTAAAAATAAGATTAGACAATGTAGCTTTTTATCTATATCGTAGTCTATCTTACTCTACATAAATCAAGAAATACTAATTTTATATTTAACGTCATCTTTAAATATAATAAACAAAAATAAATTGAAAAAAAATTAAATAACAAAATAAAGGACTGTTTTTAAACATAATAAACAAAAATAAATATCGGGCGAAGTAAGAGTCAAACACATTTCTTCCAAATACACAAAAATATATATTACATTAAAATTGACAGAGATAAAAACTTATTACATAACACAAAAAATTGGAATATAAATTAAGAAATGATCAAGGTTATAAGTTTCGGCTACCGGTTTGAGCCATGTCTTCAGACATTAGTATAGAAAAAAAAATGACAGAATAAAATAAAATAAAATCAATTGTCGCAAACGATCGTATATTCAGAATATTCACATTTCGGGTGAGTCTTGATCTCGAAACATAATTTCCGTATGATTGAACAATCAAAAGTAATAAAAACGTCTTGGTAAAGTTCAGAATTCATGTGTAAGAAATTTAAATTAATATGTCCAAAAAGAAATAAAAAATTTATGAAATATGTACAGTAAGAAGGAGTGCAGATATGTAAGACAGACATTACGTGTCGATTCTTATGTACGTTCAGTAGTGCGGATCAACACAGACTCAATCTTTAAAGTTGTTTTCCATATAAAGAAAAAAATTCATTAGTGTATTTAATAGATAAATGTACAGATAAATATAACATAACAAACAATAAATATATAAGATATATATTGTCAAAATTTATAGATCTGTCTTTTTTAGAAAAAGGATAAATAAAAAAATACTAAAAATAGCGTTGAAGAAGTATTAACTGATAAACGCAAACGTTAATAAATTGAAGTGTTATGCTAGTATATTGTATATTGTAACAAAAAAATACATACTTAATGATGGTTGGCGATATTTGGAATATTTGGATTATCATAATCAAATTACGCATTTTGATCTCATTAATAAGATCAATAAATTTATTTACATAAAGTTACATGCAAAATTCTTCACAACTCATGTAACAACTATGAAGTCCTGTAATTCTTTGTGATGCATCATATTGGCGAAAAGTCTATCGTAAGTCGTGAAGTGGAATCACGACGCGTAACAGGGCGAGATGGCGTCCATGGAAGCCGGTTTAATAATATTAATGAAGGAACAGCGTGAGCGAGAAAGCAAGAGAAGAGTGCCCTCGCCCCCCTCGAGATTTTCCTCGCCGCCCCTCCGCCATTCTTTATCCTTAGAAGAAATAAAACCAGAGTTGTAAGAGCCGAATGATTAATATCCAGCCGACAGTTTGTGAAGCGGGCAGCCAATAAACGGGATAAAAATACTCGTGAAAAATAGCGCGCTCATTAGGGGTACAGTGACATCTGCGACTGCCTGCCTCGAGTGCTTCGTGCTCGAGAAGAGCCCGAGAAGGCGGGTCGAGGAGGACGATAGGGTGAGCAGAAAAGAAGGAAGGAACGAAGAGGGTGGACGAAGAGAGGCAGGCGAGGAATGGAGCGCCGGAAAACGGAGGGACAGATTTATTAAAGTAATGGCAGATTATTTTAATATTCCGATGGGAGTGCGCGCTCCATTCGTTGTACCAATTCAATAATCCGCGTCCAGTCGATCCTTTTCTCGCCGGAGCGTCATTATTTCGCTGGATTTTCGTTGTTCTCAACTCGACAAAAGAGACGAATGTCGATCTATGGCGAAAAACGTTGAATGTGCAAGCGGTAGGGATTTGCCCTTTTGTCAATTGAGCATTTCGAGATTCGACACTCACTGATCTTTGCGTGAACCCGCGTTCATGTCTTGAACTAATTGTAAGTATGATCATAGTGACGGAATACAGGCGAAATGCGATGCGGCAATTCAGAACAATTAGCCAGCAAATCAAATTTTATCCTAAATTCAATTCTATCTAATTTAATTTTGTCTTATTACTTTTTGCATTCTAATTGGCTATAACCAAATCGGTTACTGCACATTTCACTTGTCTTCTGCTACCATGAGTATAATATGGACATGAACCGACATTAGGGAAACTTCGGCAAATATCCCGCTGGGATTTACGCCGCAGAAATCAGAAAAAAATAAAAGAAGTGGGGGTAATTTTCCCGCAACTACTCTGTTACATGCCTTTATGTTATATTAATATTATGTTATGGTTTCAGTTTCTTACTGTTAATATTATTGAAATTATTGTCAGTTGAATCGATTTGTTACTATAATAAGTAACGCCATAATAAATTATGATCTACATCTAAAATTACTGTAGGGTGTGTAAAAGACTTAGTGGTTATTTCGTAATATACATACGTGTAGTGGAATAAAGCATGTTGTGTAGCAAAATACAAGTGCTTTGCTTTCGTATTCTTTGTTTAGTTTTTTGTCTTGTATATCCCACCTGTTTGGGATATACGACATTTTTAGCAAGCGATTTATGCCCAAAGCATACAAAGTGCGCAGATTGAATTCAGTGCACTAAATGCAATAAACGCATTATATGAAATATATATACCTTATATCATAACACTTGTAATATATGTAGCAAGATTGTAATTATTATTTATTATTTTACATATATACATATTTACCATTCTTATTCCTTAATAAAACTTTAATATAAATACATTTTATAAGTTATTGTATCATTATACGTCTTATTTATATGCATTATTTATAAATTTTTCATGAACCGTACATAATCCCTCTCCCACCTCCCCCTTATGAATAGCCATATATCCCACCCTTGTGGAATGTACGGCAAAAATGCAAGGGTTTCAAAAAGTTTATTTTTTAATATGAAAAATAAATATTTCGGATTTCAAATATTTTTTTCATAGTAATAGACAGTATAAAGTTTTTACTGATATAGTTTGTTTACTGTAAACATAGTAAATAATACTTAATAAATTAAGTTTTTGATAGGTGCGGTGTATATATCGGAGTTACTCTATGTAATATCGATAAACTCCATCGGAGAAATCGAGAAGTTTCATGCTTTATTTATTCAAGCTTGAAGTAGCTAAATTTTTCGATAACCAAATTTTTACCGAGAGAGCACTTTTATGAAAGCTGTAAGTATTACAAAATAGTGATATCTAAATAATCAATTTGATTGTATGATAAAGTCGGTGTATATTTTATTCGTTCTTATCAACATGCTGCGTTGCTAATACTTTCCTATATTTTTTGCCCGTTTTTTATGCTATGCAAGAAATAAAAAATGAGAAGACATTTTACGCAAAGTATCACGCGACGATAGAGGCTGGATAATGAAAGTTCGTTAGAGAAGAGTGCATAAGATGAATGGGGACAATTATGACAGCGGGGTGAATAAGACACGATCTTCTAATGATAAAATCGATGGTCATCACGAGGTCGTTAAGCAATCACGACTATTAATCAAGCGTTCATCGTAGAATGCTTAAAAAAAGATGACTAGAATTTATTATTGAGAGACGTGATGGTACCTCATCTCGTTACGCAACTGCAACCGATTCATCTCGAATGCACAATTAATCAATATAATTCAATTGCAATCTTGGTAATGGCGAAAAATATAATAGAAAAGAAGAGCATCATTTTTATTATATATAGCGTTAAGTAAAAGGTGATAGTATGATACTCTGTAGAATAGGCAGAATTGAAAGTTGCGCAGATATTTCATTCTTGGCATTAGTCCGTGCTAGAGACTTTATAACAGAGTTTGGTTACAAGTAATTTTATCAAAATAAGAGTAAAAAAGATGGATATATATACTATTACCTTTTATATACGTATACTATCTTATATTATGTTCTATCTTATATTATATTCTTTATATTATGTTAAGCCTACTTTAAATGATCTATAATTTGCGATCAAATTCAGAACAGAACTTTATTTATTATTCTATGTGTTATGTAAGATAGGAAACATTTGAAGAAATAAAATACATACATATAGAAAATATACATCAGTGATATATCAGTCCGCCGCGCCGGCGGTTCTGCTTACCATCCAAAAAAGTATACGTCATGATTATGCCGACCGATTCCAGTATAATGTCGCAATCGAACGACCGATCGGGCTACGTCTGAGAATAAAAAAAAGGTTAACAAAAAATAGTAAGCCAGAAAAATACTTAGGAACGAGATGAAAGTTGATTTGCAACAAGAGCGATTTACGTGATCGACATTCTGTAATTAATATGTAGCTTTTTCGTAAAAGTAATGTAAGTAATTATACTTTCTGAAAAAGCTATATATTAATTGCAAAATGTCGATCATGTAAATCGCGTTTGTTACAAATCAACTTTCATACCGTTCCTAAGGGTTTATGTGAAACGGTTATGCAATTACCCCTCCCCGTAGAACATACTCTACAAGCAACCGCTACAACCGACCGCCATTATACGCATCGGAATCTCCGATCACAACCATCAGAGCACTGATATACGTCCGCCATCAAAATCACGCCGCACAAAGCGACACGATTGTATTTTCCTTGCTTACTATTTTTTTATTAATCTTTTTTTATTCTCAATCACGATGTAGCTCGATCGGTCGTTCGATTGCGACATTATACTCGAATCGGCCGGCATAATCTTGACGTATATTTTTCCGGACAGCATGGCCGGACGACCGCGCGGCAGACTGGTGGTCAGCGCGGCGATATTCGTTAGGGGCCATTTTTAAAAATTAAACGTCCCACTTTATCGTTACGCGCGGCGATTAATAATAACGGGCGCGATCGAGCGCGGGCGCGTATCTTCCATGGTCTCTCTCGGGTATAAATCTGCGAAATTCTGGAATTATCAGGCGGCGGGGCATGAAAGGCTATTTCCGTCGCGCGGAATCGCGGGCAATATTTTACCGCCTGGGATTGGGGTTGAACGCGGGACACATCGACGTTTGATATTTTTATGCAGTGGCGCCACCGCGGCGAGATTTACGAGGCAGATATGCGATCACAAAATGTCCGACACTAAATCAAACATGTTGCATCGGAAAACATCCGAAATTATTATTGGGACTTTTATTGGATCGACGGGAATGAAATAAACGTGTGACGTAACTTTATATTCCGCCTCTTTCCTCCCCAATTCTGTGAGCATCATCCCCTCGCACATCTCTCGTTCCGCGAACGCGCCGTTCTATTCGTTCTTTTGCGAAATAAAAGGCTAACTTTATGATTGATTCACCTTTTTTTACGAGCTTTTTTTCGTCGTACATCAGTTGCCAAAGGCAATGGATGGATCCTCTGTTCTCCGTCGATATCGCGTCCTTTCGATTTACAAAGCGAAACGCGGGCATTTCTTCCTTCAAATTCCTTTCGCATGGCATCGCGAAAGGAATTTCTTCCAATCGTTAGATAGCGAGTGTAGATGCGAGTGAAACTTGCTTAAAATTCAAAGAAATTATCTCATACATAATTATCGGATGAAAAACGCAATTATCTTATCCGGAACGATGCTTTGTATCGAGTAAAAATTAGGAATTTTCACCTCATACGAGACAAATAACTCATTTATTTAGAAGGACATTAAAGTATTGAGTTTCATCTATTCTTTTGATTAGTTGGATCTTTCAATATACTACAAGTTTCTAATATTTTGCATCATTTCTCATAGACAATTAGAATATTTATATAATATTTTGTTTAATGTTTTATTTATATATTTTATATTTTGTGTATGTATACAGCGTGTCCCGAAAATGTTTGCCAATCATTTTTGTGTAGATAGAGCGAACCAAACTGAGTCGAAAAGTCCCGTACTATTTTGCAATTTTCGCAATAGTTAACAAGATATTAATTATTAAAAATTGTCAAATATTGATCTTGAATAATTTTTAAAATTTAAAAACTTAATTCAAATACCATTAATTTAAATACCTTTATAGAAAAACTGCAAGAGACAAAAATGATTTATTTCCTTCTCATAAAATTCTGAGAATTTTTTCAGAATTTTTTAATATTGGTAAAAAAATGCAATACTAAAAAGTTGATAAAAAATTTTGAAAAAATTCTTAGAGTTCTATGAGAAGAAAATAGTTTCTTGCAGTTTTTCTGTAAAGTTGATGGTATTTGAGTAATAAATTATTCGAGATATTTGGCAATTTTTAGTAATTAATATTTTGTTAACTATTGCGAAAATTGCAAAATAGTAGAGGACTTTTCGACTCAGTTTAGTCTGCTCTATCTACATAAAAGCGATTGGCAAAAACTTTCGAGATACCCTGTATATTTTTATGTAATTTATATTTTTATACACACACACACACACACACACACACACACACGCACACGCACACATATTTGTATATGTAAGTGTGTGTATACATATATTTTACCCTCCTACATCAATCAACTTTACTCGAGAAAAATGAACGCAAGTAAGAAAACGATCCCAAGGAAAAAAGTCATCTAGAAATCACGTCGCATTTAAGGGGGTTTAATGAAAGGGAAGGGAGTTCATTCCCTCCCCTTACCCAAGATCGCCATAGTTTGCTATTATTAATCGTGCTAATCGATTTGACGCGAACTGCTAATGCAGCATCAGCGAGATGCGGTCTCGTGTGCTGTGTCTATCTTTTATTGATGCGGCCGGCGCTGGCGCCGGCGTCCGACGCCCCCGTAATTGAAGGGACGCCCTTTAACTGAATTTCAAACGATCGTATTGTCAGCGTTGCGTTTGCGATTGCGCATGAGCGTCGCGATGTCTTCCGACCGACGTTCATGAAGAGCAGCATGCGACTAATTCTGCACAATTTTGTTTTATGTCGAGGTAAAATCCGCAAAACAAAGCTTCCATTAACGGCTTCCATATCTGTCAATAAAAAGAAATATACTCGATTAGAAATTTAGGAAAAACGCTGACATAATAAAGTAATATTAAGAAAAAATAAATATCTCGTAATAAACTTCAATTAAAATCGAGCAGACTAAAGATTCGTATATTTTAAACAACCTAATAATAAATTAAATAAGAAACAAGAGAAAGAAAGAAAGAAAAAGGTTAGTAAAAATATGTTTTCACTTCTAAATTAAACCCTGATTGCGGAAACTAAAATTTCTTAATATTACAGAACGAACTTTCATGAATTCTTAATCAGCGAATTCTTTACAAGGTGTGCCAATCATACTCCAAAAACGAAGTTCTGTCGAGCGACGATGCCAAAATGGTGCATATCACAATTGCACAAGAGCCAGGGAATTCATAGTTGTGTTTAAAGTCGCGATATAGGAACGGAAGTAGTCATTCAGTTGCCAGAGAAGGATCTTCCAGGATGAGGCGATATATCGCGGTTATTGTCCATTAGGAGAGCCCGAGGTGGCCATCCACGCCACGAACTTACTTTACGATCTCCTGCCATCGTTCTCCTGCCTTTTTACGCCACTGACTTGTTCTCGTCCCTTCCTTTCTCTTCCTCTCTTCTTCTGTTCACTCTTGGCACTCACTCTTATTCCCCTTCGCTCCTTTATCTTTGCTATCATGGCTTCCTGTATCTTTTTTTCCTGCGTCATCATCGGGGTGCGAGAGTGTGCTTTATCCCGCACCTTATGGCGGCTACGACGAGACTGCTGATTCCTAGGCGATTAATTCGTCATTCTACACCCTCGATATTGTTCCTTGGTAGTGTTGCATTTTTCTGAAATCACAGTATGATACTTAAAGGCTATCCACGCATGAAAAAATTTGCTCGGAGAGAATTTATTCGTTATTGCAAGACAATTCGTGACGTCAATTTTATAGACGTCCCTTAACTTAAATTCATATATAATTTGAGTTATTTTTAATCATTTCTATAGAAATGCTCCTACTCAATACATTGTTAATTTAATTAAATAAAACAATGAAATTAAATAATTTAAGATTCTTTAGTCGAGTTTTCATAGAATGCCTAATTTTTTTATATAATGAAGTTGAAGTACCGAAATTGACGTGTACAAAATTCTAGGTTAATGATAGAATAAGAGAGAAAAAAAATGTTGAAAATGCAACCTTTCACGTATAACTTAGTCACAGATAAGACTTGCAGACGCTTCTTTGACTAACTGCACACAAATCTTACCAGACTTTTCTTAAAAAGAGATTATAATAATTTGAAAAAATTACGAATTTAATGGTAAAAAAAAAGTAATAGATCAACGGCTATTCTGGAAAGATATTTACGTGCATAAACTTCTATATAAATTTAATTTCTAAAAGTAAACATAATCTCATCTTGTTTTTGTTCGATGAAAATACAGCTCTTGATTTACTATTGTACGTTTCATATCATTTTATTAAGATATACATATAGTTTTAATATTTTATCCTAATTATGTAGATATTTGTAATTTTAGATGGACCCTGGTGAGGCACCCTAAATTTTCAGCACTTTACTAAAAAACCACCTTAATTCGAGAAAAGAAAACGTACCTACTAAATTTGACTCAAATTTACTTTATTTACTGTAAATACATTAATATAGACATTGTTTAGTCTGTAACCAACTACCAAAATGGTTTTACATTATAAAGCTAAGAACAACAAAATTCAATAGATATTCTAAAACAGTATTCTAAGTAATAGTTCATACTCATAAATTAAATAATGAAACAATATACAATATATCCATGTACTTAAAAATTAAGAAAATTGCAAAATACAAGTATTTCCGAAGAGCACGCTTGAATAACTGCATGTCTCGCATTTCCATTTTAATGCAAAAGGCACCTCTTAACCGTATTTCTCACTCGCAAGTTTTGCACCATTTTGAACGGATCTCGACGACTAATGCCCCTCATTAAAAGTTTCTCCTGCTGCACCTTGAGATGCGCCTCGTACTTGGAATATCACATAATCCATTGACCCGAGAAGTATCGTAATCGTGAAAAATATATTGCTCTGAAGGGTCGCATAAATCCCGGCCGATAGCTTCTCCCGAAGAGAGAGAGAGAGAGAGAGAGAGAGAGAGAGAGAGAGAGAGAGAGAGAGAGAGAAGAGGAGGGAGAGAGACAGAGACGACGGCTGGAGAGAGGGCTGGTTAATTGGCATGACAGATAGAGGGTGCGAGAGAAGTTGTCGCTTAGTAACATTACGTCGCGATGAAAGTGATTTCCAACCCTCCTCTCGTGCTGCTGCTACTACTGCTGCTGTCGCTACTTCTGCACCACCCGCTGTTCCGCGTATTGGCGAAACGTTTCAGAGTGAATTGCATGAGCGCTCGATTCCTTGTATTATTAGAGAAGAAGAGCTCCGAGGGTTTTTCATTGCATACTTATATTCTGTTTGCCTTGATAAAAACAGTTTTTTGTTCTCATAAAGAGACAAAAAGCCTTTGCTTTGCGTTAGGCATTGAAAGGAAAGTGCAAATTATATAGATATTTATAAGGTTAATCAATCGCTACTTTACTTATCATTAGAAATAAAAAGCAAAGAGATTTTACATAAATCATATTAATATTTATTACTATTTATGTTAAATCTATTTGTCTTTTACTTTCAAGTCACGTAACAATATTGACTTTATAAACATGTACAAAACATAATAAGTCACTTTAAACAAATAAAACAATATTTATTTTATGAGCAAGCTCTTTGAATTCCAAAATTACATTGAACCCGAAATTCTTTTGATGGATTTGAGATATTCTGTATTCCAATATGTAAGATAATTTTTTACAGAAAAATACTATTACATCAAAATCTCGAAATTTTTCAGTGTACTAATTTCATCGCTAATAGATAACTCATATTTTATTATAACATATACATATTTTGAATCCGTTTATATTAAAATGACATATTTGACTAACTTTATACATATTGTATTTAATTATATATTAAATGACAGATCTCGAATAGAATATCAAAAATCTCATTGTAGATCCAAAAAAGAGGGCGTGGAATTTCACCATATGAGCACTCGCGTTTTTCCCCCTTGCAACCCTCTCTCTCCCAATCTTTCTTCTCCATGTTTACAGAGTATCAAGCAACACCATAAGTGGGCGGTACAAAGAACACGACGTGGGTCCATATATCCCCTGTTCTCTCTCGAAACGAGTCTCTTCCATCCCCCCTTCTATACATCATCCGACGACTCATCCGCTGACTTGTTATTAAATTAATCCTTCGTTTAGTCAAATTGATGCATCGATATCACAGAGCGCTCATAATTCACAGCACCCTCTCTCTCGTCCGGGGTGCACTCATACGAGCTTACGCACGGGCGCGCGCGTGCGTGAGTGCGTGGTTCCGCCGCCCCTGGACTCTCGCGGCTGTGAGGGGTTGCGCCCCCGCGGCTCCCTATTGCGCCGCACGTTGCACGCATTGGACTCTACTATTTATTAATATCGTTACTTAACATTTCAACCGCTCGTGCATCACGCCGTGACGTCATTAAGATAAATGCGGCCCGCCGGCCGCGGCCTGGCGTCACTCGATGTTGTTGTTCATTATAATTAATAATTCGAGAATCGCCCGACGTGCTTTTATATTAAGCGCCACTTCGCGTCGTACGTCAATAGCATTAACACGAGAGAGGTGGAAAGAAAGAACAATTTCGCGAATTAAAAAAAAAGAATAATTGATTTCTTGTTATATGAAAAGTTGCAAGAGAGATATTTGCAAAAAAATTATTCTGCTATATGTAAAAAACCGTGAAAAAAGTTCTTCTCTCTCTTTCTCTGTTGTTATACTTTATATCTTAATCTTTCTACAAAAATAAAATGTCTACACTGAAAAAAATGGTTTGGTACAATTTTATCGATATGCGACTTACAAAAACCTTCTTATTTTTTTATTTAAAAATTATGTTATTCTGATCAAAATTTAATTAGAATAATTTTTAAATTAAAAAATAATATATCTAATATCTTTTTAATTGTGTAATAATAAATCTAATATCTTTTTAATAACATCTTTTTAATTATGTGACAATTTAAAAAATGTGTGTTTGACTCTTACTTTGCCCTTTATTTATTGTTATTTATTTTAAAAATAATAAAGTTTTTGTATTACATATCAATAAAAAATAATACAATAGTTATTCATACCAAACATTTCTTTCAGTGTAGCCTAAAGAACGATTTTGTTAAAGTAGAATAAACCACCCAAGTAGCAGCGCTTACAAAACGTTAACAAAGCACTAAAAAAGCGCATACAATCGCTTTTTTAGCGTCTTGCAAGCGCTGCTGTGCTATTTGGGCACTAGTGGTAGATCACTCATCAAAAAAAATTCCTATTTTTATCCAGTACAATATCAAACAATTAATAAAATATTTAATAGTCATAATTGATTATAAAGATTACATTATGGCTGATTTTATTCCACTTCGTTACCGTTTTATATGTTTTAATTTAAATTATATAAAGTAGTGGCAATTATTCACAATTAGACCCCATGTACTAATTGTGAATCATTTCACCAAACACTTTATTCCTTTTAATGGCGTTACTATATCCCATAAGAATAATAAAAATGATTTGCGCATATATATCTTGATATAATATATATGTATAACGAAATTATAATTAATGATCCATCAGTTGTAGGGTCTAATTTAGTGCTCGGAAATATCAGACATTTTGACAGTTCGAATCTCAAGTTCGAACATTAAATAGTTCGGACTGAATGTATGTTCGAACTATTTGAATCCACTTCAGAACTGAAAGTTCAAAATTATTATTTCGAACTCAGATATCACAAGTCTTCCTCAGAATTATTCTGAATATCCAAGATGGGTATTTGTAAGACGATATTAATAAATATAGGAATTTTATGTAAATTTAATATGCACGTTCAATTACAGTTATATATATTGTGATATTATTATATTACACATGTGTTTCATCTTCTGAACTGTACTTACATTCATGTATTTTTATGTATTAAAACTTGAACGACAAATAAATTCATATTACATTTTGAATTAAGACTTGCCATTTAAACGAAAACGTATTTACAATTACAATATGTAATTACAATTACAATACGTATTTACATATTTACGAATTTTAACGCATTTACAATTATATTGTAGACTGTTTTGAGGTGTCTATTTAATGTAGTTTTAGATGAATGCGTTTTGAACGTTTCCTTACAAAATGTTTCATTGCGCTTTATTATTATTACATTTAGTATTCCTACATATGACTTTTTCTTTTTGACATTTTTGTAATGTTTATGTATTGAAGTCTCGTAAAAAACTGTTTTTTTGTTTCTAAGGCATACTACATTTGTTTACTGTCCGAATCGTCCGAACTTCAGACATAACGAATTGACATTTTATACTGATCACTGTTTAAGCTCGAACTGTTCGAACTGTCTAAAATATACGAATTAGATGCTCACGTTTTTAAACTTCGAACTATTTGAATAGATCGAATATTCAACATGTTCGAATCTTTTGTCTGAGCCCTAGTCTAATTATGCCAATTGTGGATTATGATACAATTTTAACACATTCAAGTTCATTTAAAATTATTAGTTAAAAATCAATAATAATTTTAAAAAATTTAATGAAAATTAAACGTTTAATAAAAAAACAGTTAAATTATGAATAGTAACACTTTTTGCATATAAACATGTACACTATTTTTTATATTCTATTGCGATACTTAAAATAAATAAATCTTTTCGAGATGGCGTCATTTATAAGATTTGACAAGATTTAAACATTTTTATAATAAATTAAAATTACGCAATAAAAGTATCGTTGTAACATAGTGATTAAACAACATCCGCGGACATATTTAATCTCAACTGAGCATAATGTTGATTTTCTCCGTGAAATATAATACTATTTACTACCTACTATTAAACCCATAAGGCAATTCCTATGATATTACACTTTGAATGCCCAAGTAGCACAGCAGCGCTTGCAAAGCGCTTTTTTACTGCTTTGTTAACGCTTTGTAAGCGCTGTGTGCTACTTGGGTAAATTTTTACGCACGTTAGCTAACCTCACACATTTAATTACTTAATGACATCAATAAAATGTGTAGCGCTGTTCCTAATAAATTAAATTCAATTGACACTTGAAAGAGATAAAACAAATGCTAAAGCTTCTTGTGGTATATACCACTTAATGGAAAATACTATAATTATTTAAATATAAAAAATGATCTGGAACTAGATCTGATCCATATCTAGTTTTTACCACATCTAATTTAGCTGAATACAAATTTGAACATAATTTTATTGGATCAGAATAATTATGTAGGAATCTCATAATGAGCAATGCTGCAAAAAATTTTGACATTCTAATTAGTTTGAGCACCCTACATAATTATTTTGATGATACAACAAAATTATTTTCAGATGTGTAGCTTTATTAAATACTTCAGCAAAATTGTCTTTCCTGTGTATTACTGAGTCTTTAAGTATTATTGCGATTATTTATTTATATTCCTATTTGGGATTGCCTAATCAGATAATTCCTTTTTTTTTCGTAATGAAAGCTTATTTCCCATCCAACTCTATTGTCATAATATATCAGAGAACAATTTTTCGCAAGCAATACTTTCAGATTCAAATGATATTCCTACTTAAAATGAGCTGGAATCTTTCTGAAGCTGAATTTGATTCCGCGGCGAAACCTGAATCATAAACGACACAAGAACGAGGGGGAAGAATCCGTGATCAAATCAGGATCAAACGATTTGATCCGAGGACACAGGATTAAGGAGAGCATAAGCCAGCATCCGAGCGGGTGCGTTTAAGGGATAGAGCGAGTGACCGTGTTGGCCATCACGGAACGGTGAATTAACGCGTGCATACATCAGTAGGTATCAGTATGTATCAGTATGTACTCTCACGACAGAAACTGCCGAGAATAAAATCGCTGAAATACAAACGATCACTAAAAACATCAAGAAAAAATAAAATAAAATATTAAAGTACGCTTGTTGAAATAATATAATTCTATTTTAAGACTATATAATTATATTTATAAAAGATTTATAAAAGAAGTAACGTTATTACTTATCATTATCTTCAATAAAATGAAAATTATTATTATGTTATAGTAGTAATGAATATTATTACATTATAATGTAAAAATAGTATATTAATCACTTTTCTATATGTATATGCATTTGCATAATATATTATTGATGATATTGGCATTAACAGAGGATAAAATTGCAGTGATCGATATCAAGTAAAAAGAAATGGTTGAAAATTGTTATCTCAATTATAACATGAGATTAATAAACTTAAATAATTTGTAAATAATTCTATGAAATAAAACATTAATGATTTCATTCTCGTTATTTTGTAGACGAACGAACTTTACTTTTGCAATACAATTTATTCTAAATGTATACTCAAATAAGTTCCTTGCCACTCGCTGGAAATCCGCGTTCGAATTAATACTTAAAAAAGAAGCGGAGCGCGTTTCCGCTATAAAGTGCAAAACTAGTGCATCGCGGGTAGCTTAAAAAAAAAAGAAAGTGAAAGAAAAGGAGATGGAGAGTAGGAAAAGGAGGAGAAAAAAGAGAGAGAGAGAGAGAGAGAGCAGCTTTAGACAATAGGACGGCCGAACAGAATCGAGTGCGGAGAGCGAAGAGAGCGGAGAGGCAGGGCGGGCCATAAACAAGTGCTTACCGCAATCTAATGCGTCTGTAATTGCTCGAGCACCGGTATCTCCCCCAACGGTCCCACTTGCTCCCGCGATTTAATTACTATGTAAATGTCGCATTCCCTAACCTGTCCGTTTTCCTGCCTGCCTGCCTGCCTGCCCTCCTCTTGTCCCTGGATCCTCGTCGTCCTCTGCTGTCGTCCTCTACCGCCGTTGCCGCCCGATGTCCTTAATTACTTTATACGTTATTATAGCCCACCAACTACTACGCCGACCGTACTCACTCCATCCGGCACCCAGGAAGGAATTCCACTCCATTTCGTTCAGCCATATTGCCGCCGGGTTAAAGCGGACTGGTTGGGATACATTCTGTTCGTTGATTATCTCGAGCAAATTGCACATACTTACGGCCTTGTTAAGTTATTTTACAATGGGTCTGATTCTATATATCCATATGACTATCAATTGTTCAAACGATGCGCAAGAGACGCAGTTTTATCGATACAGGATGTCATTGGGTGTTTTCCAGTAACGTATATAGGCGATACTTCCCAATTTGGAGACTTTTCAATTGCTTGACATATCTTGACATAAATGCAAATTAATTTACATAGTTTCAGTGTTAATAAATAATTTAACCCTTTTAATTACATATTCTTTACTGTCACAGTAACCTTATAAAAATTAAATTATAACGTTTATGTCAAGATATGTTAAGCAATTGGAAAGCACCCTATGTAACATAGAGAGCTTTCCGGCAAAGACACACAATACAACATAGAGAATCCTTACATCCTTATTGTTTAAGTTTTATCCTAACGTTAAAGAAGAATGAAATGATTCATTGTGTTTTTGCTAAAAAAACGCCCACAAAGTATGATTCTGTTCTTTCCAACTGACGCAAGTCGATACAATCGTATATAGTTATAATGCTATGTTCAAATATGTCGTTTTATGTCACTTCACAAATACTAATTTTTTACATTTCATTAGCATTCATTTTTTTAGGGGTTAAATTTTAGTAAGAGGTTTCAAGATTATATTGAGATATATTTAGACATTGGTGTATAAAACTTTTTTCTTTATTTCATTCTAGCATGAAAAAGTTAAATGTTTTTTTTTTGCAGCTTAATCGATACTGTGTGTATTACTGTCACACAGTGTATGACTGTGTTCCATTGTTAAAAAGCAATGATATTTGCATATTTTGTGTAACAAATAGATAAGGTTACTCATTTTTAAATTGCGTCTTTTACATTAATAATTTCGTTATTATCCTAAAGCTAACCTTATCCTTCGCGGATTCACACTGATATCCTGTTAATATAAGCACAATATTCTCAGAATTTTACATGCTAAAGCAAACACAAAACAATTTTCTTTGTATATAGTAAAATAAAATAACTGAAAGAGGCTGTGTACGCGTAGAGATCCCGTTTAATTTGCTTGTAAGTTTTCAACGGATTAAAATAAATATATCGCTAAAGCACGATGGATAATACTGCTACTGGTGATTTGGAAGCCGGCCATTGCGCGAATGCGCGATAAACTGCATTTGTATTGCCTCCAAATGGACAACGATTTCATCCCATTTCCCTCTTTGTTCCTCAGTCTTGTTTCCCTCTCCCCTTCACTGTCTGTTCTCTTGTCGGACTTTTAACAGTATAAATGGTCCTGCTGTCCACAGGCTTCCGATAATGTGGCGGCCGAGAGGGTCGTGGGAGGATGGCTTTGGTCAGTTTGTCAGCCACCGATGTACCTAAGAGGGTCCTTTTCCTCCTGCGTCGATTTGTCTTCCACCGCAATGGATAAACTTCACGCAATCTGCCACCGGTATTTCTCAGAGGCAGACGCGATCTGACGCGAGCACGTGCGCCCCACACGGATTTTACTCGTCCATTTGACAATAGAATTGATTTCAGAAATTAGCGGATATCCTTCCGTTGGTAATTGCATTTTTATACGTTTTGCCACGAATAATATATTTCGGAAATTTCATCAGATTATAGAAATACACATATATATAATTTTTTTTTAACAATACTT
>NW_017304279.1:401699-403971 GCF_001594115.1 Trachymyrmex septentrionalis | reverse complement strand
CTATAAAAGACATGCCTCATTATACTATCGTAATTTTTAATCAAGGATAACACACATGTAATGTCCCATTATCAATTTTTTTTTTAACAATACTTTTAAAATTATATTTCTACCATAATATATTTTTTAGAAAACATTTAAAATAATCTTCTTTGTTTGATTAACTTTTTAAATTAATTTTATTGAAAATATTTGCATGAATTATAAAAAGGCTTATCTATACATATATGCGTGCGCGCGCGCGTGTGTGTGTGTATGTGTGTAAGCCTTTTTATAATTCGTGCAAATATTTTCAATAAAATTAATTTAAAAAGTTAATCAAACAAAGAAGATTATTTTAAATGTTTTCTAAAAAATGTATTATGATAGAAATATAATTTTAAAAGTATTGTTAAAAAAAAAATTGATAATGGGACATTACATGTGTGTTATCCTTGATTAAAAATTACGATAGTATAATGAGGCATGTCTTTTATAGAAGAAACTTTAAATTGCAGTTTAATCAAATGGATATCACGTTTAAAGCCCGCATCCTAAGTTAGATAAAACCGGAACGCGCGATTCTACAATCAAATCATGGTCTTACTTATAAACTTTATAATTAAAAAAGAGACGAGAGAGAGAGAGAGAGAGAGAGAGAGGGCGGGGGGAAATTATATATAGAATATTCGCAATATTGAATAAAAAGAGCAAATATCGTATTTCCATTGAATATCAATAAAATTTTATGTGAATTGTAACAAGACCTGAAAAATTTAATCGATGAGCTGACTAATTTATAATTATTTTAACAGAATATCTCACTAAATTAAATCAAAGACTATTATCCTTCAATATATATATAAGGATGTATAATGAGCTATTCGAGCTTGACGCTGGTTGTTAATTTGCGAAACTTAATATAATGTCAATTAATAAGTTACAGGTATAATATCAAATAATAAAATTATATTAACTCAAACGTTTCGACCCTTACTCATCATCAGTGATATGAAAATATATAGAAAATAAAATAATTAACAAATAATATATAATACTATGATAATTGAATTTATAATTCTATTGTTGTCTTACAATTGATTTTAATCGCTGTTATTCTTCGACTTTTGTGTTGTTAATGAATTATATTTTATGAGTTATCTTTTATATGAATTATTTCAATTTTACATTAGAACCAAACTATTATTCTTACCAATTTTAAGTTAGAGATTAGTTACAATACAAGATCGACGGTACAAGAATAACTCGCATTATTCTCTGTAAGCCCGCGGTAAACACGCGCGTGTAAGAAATTCAGGATAGGGGAGTCCCGCCCTCGCCTCAGAAAATATATGCGTAAATCGGGGTAGCGGTGTGTGGTTTTCACCCGTGGCGCGTTCCCTTTATGAAACAAATATGACTTTTAAACGGAACGAACATCCAGACACTCGTAGAGCACTAACAGCGGGGAAAGATTAAAGTTGCGAGTCGTCCCGATGTTTTCGAGTGGCCTCCAGTGCTTTTAGTAGACATTTCTTGGTGATTAAAAGGGGCGTCGCATTAGGGCAACCGGCCAAATGAATCGGATTTCTTTCCAGCTTTATCAAAAATTCTGATTGTATTCCAACCTCGTTCGTTCATAAGTCTCCATTTTCATGCATCTAAATTCTTATAAATTAAACGTTCGATAATAATCTCGATAAGAATTTTTATCGTCTCACTTTCAACAATAAAAAAAAGAATTATTTAGGTTAGTCAACTGCAATTCACGTACATTAATATACGTATATATACTGTGTGACAAGGAAATCAATGCTACTATTAAATAATTAAGATTTTACTATATTATAATGTCGTAATACCACCATTTTTCCCCTTATATCCTTCTGCGTTGAGCGTCACATCAAATAAGTGTGCATTATTTCTTTATCTTAATTATTTCGCCGATAGAGCTAATCTCTAATAACTGTCAAATCCCCCAAAATTATGATTTCAACAACGACAGATAATATTGCCCCGGGGCGTTCAGAGCGGCCAGCGAATCATCCCCGAAAGGAATTCAGCCATGAGAATCGTGATCATGATCGTTGTAGTTGTCGTCCCGACGAAACTCGATCGCTTGCTATAAACTTCGATAAGCGAGCGTGACGAATGTGCGCTGGGAATTCCCCGACCCCTCTCTCGATTCGATACGGAAAAGTAAAAGCGTGCAAGCTCCCGTTTGCCTGCCTGCTTCCTTCCTTCTTTCCTCCGGATTTCACGTGAGCGAGAACGAGTGATCACGCTCTTCTAA
>NW_017304279.1:394812-401599 GCF_001594115.1 Trachymyrmex septentrionalis | reverse complement strand
CTCCCGTTTGCCTGCCTGCTTCCTTCCTTCTTTCCTCCGGATTTCACGCGAGCGAGAACCAGTGATCACGCTCTTCTGCCAATAATTCCTACCTTCCTCTCTTTCCGATTTGCCAGTTCGCTCATATCAGTCGACACAAAATCCCGGGTTTTACTTTGAATACCGCATTGATTAACTTATCTAATCTAATTTAAATGCGAACGAGGGGACGACGACGACGACGACGACGACGACGTCAACGTCGACGACGCCTTTGCTTGCGTTCGCTTGGTCCCACTTGAAGGGAGGAGGGCAGAGGGATGAAAAACGTAGGTCGAATCCAAGTAGCGTCGCCGAAGAAGGGTGTGAGAAAGCGACGTCGGTGGTGGTGACGACGCCGTTTGCGTCGGAGGCAGCAAGGAGCGGGAGAGGGAGACGGACAGTGGAAACATCAGGAGCGTCGGCAAGTGTTCCCTCCCGGGACAGCGTGAGAGGGATGAGAGGAAGGCTTCAAGCGGGGGTGGTTGTTCTCGGGGATAGAGAGACAACTAAGAGGAAAAGAGAAAGATAAAGAGATAGAGACGCTGACGTAGGATAAAGAGAGAAAAAGGTAGAGGAAGAGGCAGGATAGCGAGGAGAGAATCGAGAATAGAGAACGGGAAAAGTAAAAGAGGAAGAGAGAGAGAGAGAGAGAGAGAGAGAGAGAGAGAGAGAGAGGACAGAAAGGACGGAATAAAAGAGGATAAGCGGTCTTCATTCGCGAGACAAAGAGAGCGAACGGGGTGGAAACAAGAGGCGAAGCGATCCGGGATATGGGCGGGTTACCGTGTACGTGTGTGCGGAAGGTATGTAGGTAATACGTGTAGAGGGTGGCTGAGAAAGAGAGAAGAGGATGAGAGAGGGTAGCGGATGTGGCGGGTAAGGCGAGCCGGGGCATACAAACCGCCGTGTAACGCACCAAATTGAGTGCTGAATCCCGGATTAAATCGGCGAGAGCGAAACAAGGGTATCGGGGGTTGAGTAGCGAGAGGGAGGGCTTCAGGAGGGAGACGCGAGGGGAATGTCCGTGAAACCGGGGCGAAGATGGGGGAAAATCCGCACTCGGAGCCTAGTAGTCTAAGTCCGCCTCCACGTACATTCTCTCTCTCTCTCTCTCTCTCTCTCTCTCTCTATCTATCTATCTATCTATCTATCTCACTTGCGGGGGTGCAACTTGTAGATCTCACTAATTCTCCGATAGATCTCTGCCTACCCCCGTCTCTATCCCTGTCTGTCAGGATGAAGGGATGGGAAAGGGGTGCGTCTCCTGCGTAAGTGGATGCATTTTGCGCCGCGGGGCTAATGTATCGCGGAAATTGGAGGTTTTGCGTCATGAATTGCGTGATGAAAGATTGTCGGCGAAAATGTCTTATCCCGTTTCTCTTGCAAATAAACGCAATCGTCTATATTTTTAAGAAATGTTTTAATAATTCTCATTAAATTATTGTTTCATGTTCATTTAAATAATAAAAATACTATTTAATCGAATGCTTAGTTATTCTCAAAATATATCTTGTTTCTCGTTAACGCAAAATTCTATTTAAGGCTTAAGAAATTCATGAACGAAAATAGACCAAAAATAAAAAGTTAAAACGTCTGTTTGAAATTTTACCGAAAAAAATCAGACTCGAATTAATTAAAAAATTTGCAATTGCAAAGAAGTGTGCGATTTCTGGAGTACAAGCTATTACGTAAAAAATGAGAGCCAGGTTAACGCCATGTCACGCGTGTACTTGAGGATATTAGAGGGAAGGCGTATCGAAATACGGAGAGTTTTAAATAAGTTTCCGTCGGCATTACCGTGTCGAGCAGCCGCGGCTTATAAAGTTTCTCGTTAAAAAAAGGCGGAAAGGTAGATTCCATTATAAACTTTAAGGCATGAATTTTCATTTAATTTCATCCGCGCAGGCAAGTGAGCGAGCTAAACAGCCACGAGCTTCGATTTCCGATCCGAAAACTTCGTAGTACGCTAATTACCACCAACAACCGCGACACTCTGTAGACATTGTCACGTTTTCCCGAATGTACGATTACAAGAATGATTGCTACTACCATCTGCACCGAGATAATTAGTTTACAAGAATAAATTAAAATTAACGAGAGAATAAAGATTTGTTGTATTATTGTTATTCTAATTTTTTAAAACTTTTAGATTGCAATTTTTAACACTGGATTACGTAATTGATCGTAAATTCTATATTGAAATCTAAAAATATTTGACTATTGAATAATACAAATCTCTAAACAATATATAAATGTCTGTGTGCAATGTTAATATTTTGAATGTTAGGACATTTGGTGAAATAAAAGGAAAGATAATAATCGCTCAATGATACCCAACTAACAATCAGAGAAACCTCTTGGATAGCTATTACAAAGAACAACGTGAGAATCGGGGTGTTGAAGAAACACGACTAGGGGCTTTTAAACATGTCGCAGTTCTACTCGCGATGCTCTCGAGCAGGGACATCAATGCGAAACCACCGACGATGATCCGACCGAGAACGCAACGAAAGGACTCTGCAAGCTGTTCACACAAAGAGAATTTGTTGTATGTGTGCGTAATGCTCATTTATGTATACATATAGGGTGTTCCGGATGTTGAATTTTAAGAACAGAGACACACTCTTTGACCACATTGACTAAATCTTCTTTAACGTCAAGACAGTAATAACTTTTAAATATTCAATGATTGAACTTCAGAGAGACGAGTAATTAATAAAGACATAGAATTAATTACAACTTAGAACTTTCGATGGAATTTTAGTTTAAGACTTACAAAGATATATCGTAGAAAATTTCAACAAACGATACGACCTCTTTTCAACGAAATTGTTTAACAAAATTTTTTCCAAAGAAAAATCTTCAAATATATCGTTATTTAGAAATATCATTCAAGTATACGTATTAGAAAAATGTATAAGACACCCTATATATTTAGATACATTAATGCGAGGGATGAAAAGAGGCAGGGAACGACTGCCACTACGGAACGTCGTAGTAATACAGCTCACTGCGAGTGACTTTGCAGCGCGATTCAGGAGAGGCAGGAGGAGAAGAAGGCGGAGGAAAAGGGGGCGATGCAGAAAGGCAGAACGCATAATGGCTGGAGATCAAGAACTATAATAGACCGACGCGCGGCAATACGTGGCCGGGCTGCACATAGCAGCGACTGACTCCGACTGACTGACTGCTTATTTGTATTATGGCATTATAAGGGCAACCCTATATCCGGACCGGGAGTAGGACCCCTAGGCTTTTGGGCCCCGTGCCGCGTTGAGCGAGATAGAGAACCGCCACTGTCGTCGTTTCGGGCCGCCCCGAGTTTGGCCGAAAGTCACGAACTGATGAAGGGACGGGACGCCCATGCAGTTGACCTGCACCGCCTAATTTGACGCTTTTGGACCATTGTACCTGGATTTTATTCGCGTGAGAGACGCGTTTCTATACCGCGCGCCGTGACCGAAAAAGTGGCAGCGCACTTTCCGGTATCCGTTTGTCTGGAGTCCCGAGAAAAGGCGCGCACAAGCAGAATGCGGAACGGCGAAAGAGAGAACGGGAGGCTCTCCTCTTCCACCCTAGATCGCGAAGTCAATGCGCGGGAGTCGTTTCCTCTTCTATCTCTTCATAGTCGTGGCGCTCGGTCGATCCGCCGTGGACCAGATTATTCGACTCCGTTCTCCTTGGCCGAAAACGTGTTATAAATCATTCGGGAATTTCCGGGCTGCCGGGTATATATACACGATTTGTCGAGATCGTAATGAACCTGCGGCTGACTATTTTGTCCCGAGGTCCCGCCCAAAGGGCTCCGTCGTTGGATTCCTCGAGTGTACATCATATTTTCTAGTGGTCTCCACTGTGAAGGGGTTACTTCCGCTGCGTACGAGTTTGTTGATTTAGGGTTAATAAAAATATGGCGTATGTATGCACGTATAAATAGGTGTTCCATAATTTATTTGTACTTTACAGAATCTTAATTGCACAAATGCAAAGATGATCTCTCTCGTTTAATAATCTAACCCCTTTCTCGTTTAATAAAGATCTAATTTTATTAGAATCATGTTAAAACTTTTTTTTAATCCTTTTTTTTTTCATGCGTACTTAAATAAATAATTATCTCTCAAACTAAACAACTAATTTTTTTCAAAATTTTGATTATTTTTCTAACATACATCTATATTATTACATACATCAGATCTCAGATGTTGATAAAATTAAATAGTTTTTAATTAACAAATAATGTCTTCAAATTTTGATATAGATTACAATGTACGCTGGGTCTAAAGAGGTTAAAGTAATAATATAAAATTTTAATCAATTTAAAGAAGAATAAAAAATATGGAATCATCTCTATTTAAACAACGATACACGGAGAAAAATATTTAATTGAATTAACTAGAATTCTGATGGAAAATGAATGATCCAGAATTCTGATAAATTAAGTCTACTAGATTTCTGGTCAAATCTACTAACATTTTAGTAGATTTAATCAAGGAAATTTCTGAATGTTGGTTTACCTCAACTAAAATTCTAATTTTGGATCGTCATTTTACAGTCATCAGAATTCCAATTAATTCAACCAAACATTTTTTTCCGTGTAGTAAATAAATGCTAAAATGACTTTGACTTATAGTTGCTTTTACACGTGTCACTTGTAATTTAAAAGCAATTGGCATCTCAATCGTTTCATTAACGGGAAATGCGATTCTAATCGAGTGGATGAAGTAGTACAATTTCGAACATGATATAATTCTGAACAAAATAAGCTTCAAATTCCACTTCAAAGTTTAATATGATCACTGTGTAGAGAATACTAAAGATCTATGTAAAGAAATTTGCGTAGCCGAATAAACGAAAATTATCCAATCGCATTTTATGTGCGTCTCTGTAATGAAAATATGCAATTGAATAATTTTCTTTATGATTATGCAGTTATGCAAGTTGATCCGAATAGAGGATATCATTAAACAGGAAAAAACTAAACTTGAATATCGACAATTGAATTTAAATCTTTTGTTCAGAATTATATCATGTTCGAACTCTCTCGTATCACATTATCATATACGTGAACGGTAGTTCACTAGGATACCCTGTACAGGACCAGATCGCACCGACACCAACCAGAGGCGTGTCCTGCGGGCCACCAGAAGGATGAAGGACAAGCGACCGGTAGGAGAGATCGACGTGATCGAGCTCTCGCTAATACAGAGAGATTAGCTGCATCTGTTCGCCGTGCAACGCATTGTGCGCCCGCTCGCGAGGAATCCACCGTGGTAACTTCACGTGATCGGCCCTCCACCTCCCCTCTTCCCCCGATCGCAATAATGATGTCGGTTTTCTACGCGGCCACCGCGCCGCGCCGCCGCACCACACCGCGCCGCACCGCGGCCATCCATCACCGACTGGTTATTATTTAAGCCGCAAAGTGACGTCATAAATACGTCGTTAGGCGCGCGAGTCGTTGCGCCGGGAACAATGTTGCTCGCGATGACATTGATGCATTAGGGCCCCGTCTTTATTCCGCGGCGCGTCCGCCGCCGCGTCCACTGGGATGGCTGCACCGTGCTAAGGAATTAAGGAATTAATAAACTGGATAAATAATAATAACAGCAGCGGCATCGTGGTAAATCCGTGTCTCGCTTAGGGAGGGTGCCGATGAATGATTGCCCACCCGTAATAATTAAATTTCTTATATGAAAGAGGATATATTACGCACTTTTCCGTGTGTATCGACGTTTTTAAATAAAGACAGAACATTTATTCTTTTGGCGTTGATATTTACATTAAAAACATGACAAAATTAAATCTATTTTTTAAAATGTCTCCGAGAGAGAAAGAATAAAGCGAAAGAGAAAAAAATAATGTGTTTATATATCATGATGTTTCTTTATTGTTATAAAAATAATTTCCAGAATAATGAGTTCAAATCTTACTTTCAACAGATTTTGAAAGACATGTAGTGTGGGAAATATTTCACAATTAAATAAGATTCGATATTTACGTAATAATTAATAATAATTTTTGTTGTTATTAATAAGAAATACGTCTCCCTAATCTTTAATCCATTTTTTATATCTTATATCTTATATCTTATATCTGCCATCAATCTCAATAGTAGTACACGCACCGACACATGCGTGAATCAAATTTGTGCCTAACAGGCAATGGCGAATTTGTTTAGGATAATTTGCTTGAGACGGGCACCCTTGTCAGAAATCCACGATATAAACAGCAGCGTAAGATAGAAAGAGAGAAGAAATAGAGAGGAGAATTTAAATGTTTTCCCCGCCATGTCGGAAGGGATGTTGCGGCGGGTGCGAGATTTGCTGTTGGATGGGTAGATAGCGATCGTATAGCTCGATTTAACGGCGTGAATTTTGTTTTTAAGTGTCGTGGAGGCCTACTATGTCCGTTCCTCCCGATACGCAGACAATGCTTGGTAATAACAGTAAAACATGGCGATACGATAGCATCAGGGACCTATCAGATAATTGCAATTACTTCTTCCATTTAAATATACTGTCACGAATTTACTATGCTATATATAATTCTAGTATTATAATGTTATGCTTGAAAAGATTGATTTTTCTAGATCAAATGTTACTTTATAATTCCTGGTATAATTTAATTTCTACGAACTCTTATTTTAAATCCTCCATCTGCAATCTGTTTATTTTACTATTCTCTAGAGTTTTACAAAGTGTGGAAAAATTCAGGGTTACTTTTTAACATTGCTACTAAAAAAAAACTTCTAAATCTAAATAATATT